>NW_021771488.1:317984-320690 GCF_005508785.2 Acyrthosiphon pisum | reverse complement strand
AAAAGTTATAGCGGCCCGCCTTAAGGACTGCAAATTTCAAAAAGGGGTTTTCAAATACTTGCTAATCATTAGCTTTCGTTGATACCGATTTCGAAGTTCTAGGTCAAAGTGGGTGGGCTACGTGAAAGTTGGCCCATCTTTACATTTTTGGGTTTTACGATGAAAGTTTGGACTTGCAAATTCTAAAAATAGACTTGCAAATACTTGCAAATAACTTGCAAAATAATGGCATAGATTTAAAAAAAATCTAAGTACTTAGGTGGGCCAACTTCACGAACGGTATACGATTCAGAGTATTTGATTAATAAAAATTTAATTTCTGAAAAGTAATTTATATAAGTTAAATGTATTTAAAGTGTAGATATGTATCTACATGTTCATATTACCTAGTTATAAACTACTAATTAAATTTTTTTATATGTTGAAGTACTCTAAAAAGTAATGTAAAATAACCCAACCTATCTGGATTAAGGAATTAAAAATGCATGTTTTAAAATTACATAAAAAACATATTTTTTTTTTTAAAACGTTAATAGGTAATTTATGAAACAATAATTATAGTCTCTTACGCGTTAAATGGAACATCCGGTTTATATTATATTTATTCATAGTATACACAATTTTAATAATATTGCACACTGTAAAAATATTCCTAACAGAGGAATTTGAATAAATGGAAATATAAAAATAGTGTGGTTTAAAAATCAAGACGTTCAATGGAACGCACTAATACGCTTATTATCGTACGGTATCCATTGCAATCAAGTTAACAATATCCGCTGGTTCGTATGATTTACGACAAGAATTTGACGGATGAACAAATTATCACAGTTTAACCAACTCCATTAAGTTGGTGTCACATCACGTCGTATTGTTTACATATTTCGTTTCCACCCGGACGTGTCTTTATAGTAACCAAAGTCTGTTGTAGCACGTGATCGGTAAGCGAATAGCAGCCGTCGATAAACTTGTAATATTGTTTGACAGTATTTATAATAAAACAGTTTTCACCGACTCAATATAATATAATAATTTATACCTCCTAATAGAAATAAGAATGTAGTAATTTCGTCTTTCATCGTCGTGGTACACGGGAAAAAAAATAATTAAACTCGAGTATAGTTGTGTGGGAACAGTAATATTATGTTATTAAACATAAAATATAATATTATTATGTTTTATCTTTGAAGAATAAATAGTTGTAACGTTTTGCAGTAAACTTTATACGCTGCGCTGTACCAAGCGAATTAATTTTTAATGTTATTGAAAAATATAAAGTCTTAAGTGCGAACATTTTTCATAACTATTTATTTTCTATTAAGTAGGTACATATTGTATTTTTCTATTGTATCCGCCTCGAATTCATTAATCTAAAAAAATAAAAATAAAAACTAAAAAATACCACCCTGACTTTGATGAATTAATACTAATTATTAAATCGATTCCACATAAAAATATTAAAATCTAATTATGTATAAGAACCGTCAAGTTTTAAAAAAAGCCTTCTTGCATATTTTTTTACCATGGAAATAAATAATATATAATAATATTATTTCTGCAATCTCGCTTCAACATTAATCCTGATAAATATTAGTTTCGGTCATTTGATTTTAGTACCCTATACGAGTATACGCTAGGCTATAATATAACGTACCGTAATAAAAATATTTAATTATTTTTAAATCGATTTGTTTACAACACTGTTTGTTTAATGAAACCGCAACGATGTTTATTTAATTGTTTTTATTTTAAATTTTTTGATAAATAATGTTTACAAATTTTAAAATATTATCAATAAAATCGTAGTTTATTATGATAAAAAAAAAATATGAGTAAAAATACTTTGAGCCATTTGTGTGGTTTCAAAACCGATATCAGAAACCGGTATAAACCGTTAAAAAACTGAAACCGAAAACAAAATCAAAACCAAAACTGAAAAAAATTCGAAACGTTATTAACTTCAAAACCGAAACCGAAACAAATTGGATACCGGTATTAACTTCACAACAGAAACAGGAAAAATTGGATACTGGTATTATAATTTAAAACCAAAACCGATAAGATATAATTTAAAAAACAATATTTTTTGTAAAAATCTTTGTATCATGTAACTACATTTCGAAAATTTTACTTTACACAAGAGCCAAGAGGTGATTCGTACGCGCGAACCGGCGATTCTAATAAATTAATAAACTGAAAATGAACGTAACCCTAATAGCAAATGATTGACTAAAAATATTATTATAACATTATAATGTTATTATAATATTAGCATTACAACATTTCTATCAGGGAAATAGTCCAGGCCTTGAAACCTATTTTAGAACAGTGGCGGATCCAGGGGGGTGGCAAAGGGGGAGCGCGCCACCCCCTCAGCCCGTATTTAGTTGTAAAAAATGTTTCCATAAAATAATAATTGTGTAAGACGGACAGTACGACGCTTTTTTAAACCTCGAATCGCCGGCCACGACGGCTATAATATTATTACATAATATTATCTACATTCAGCATGTTTATTTTTGCTATTATTGTGGTTAATATTTATGTTAAATCTAAAAATAAATATTACATTCAAAATATTTTCAGGCAACGCGCTACACCGTCAGCACGCCATTATGGTGTTATCGTCCGACCGTCGTTATCGAAATATAATATTGAACTAGCTATCATTTTTCAATAAGTTAAAGAGGACGTCGTACTCGCATG
>NW_021771488.1:293851-317866 GCF_005508785.2 Acyrthosiphon pisum | reverse complement strand
GTCCTCTTAATACAAAACATTAAACAACTTATAAAATAGAAATGTAGTTAAGATGAACTTAACAGAACTCAGAAATGATAAATTTGTTATACATTTATAGTTAGTATGTAGTATTTAAAGAATATTCATTTATTATTATCATTATACAATTTTAACTTCAATGGAATTAAATGGTTTAACTGCATAAAATCGGAAGACCAATACAATTAAATGTCCCCAAAATGTGCGTCCCCCCCCCCAGAAAATTTCTGGATCCGCCCCTGTTTTAGAAACCGGTATGAACCGTTTAAAAACTGAAACTTAAAACAAAATCAAAAATGAAACCAGTATTATAATTTAAAACCGAAACGGAAAAAAATTGGAAACTTGTATTAAATTCAAAACCGACACCGAATAAAATTGGAAACCTGTATACAAAATCGAAACCAAAACCAACATTTCCTAATACCGGTATTGAACAATTGAAACCCAAATCGAAAAAATTAAAAACCAGTATACAAAATCAAAATCGAAACAGAAATTTTTTTTTGATCTTAAGCATCGCCATTTATGACCATTAGCATTTATTGTAGCAGGTTTACAGTTGGTTGAGGAACACGTGTATCCGGAAACTAGCGACGGTGGCTGATGCTTGACCTCAAAACACGCTTGTGACTGACACCAATCTCGGTGCTACATCAGGCCCCATTTTTAATGTTATAATATTATTCAATTTAGTAAGTAAAATTTAGTGGGTAATGTTTAAAATGTAATAAATAAGTTTAATGCGGTACCATATTACTTCGATACTGACGTATCCTATTGACGCGTTGACGTTATCTTACGTATACAATTTTTAAATAATTTTTCAGCTCTAAATGGCAATAATTATAACTGATATGCCTGCACACAAAAACACACATTTGAGAAATATTTGTCTTCGTTTTATCTTCAGTTTAAAATACCTCAATTCCAGGTACGACCTAGCACCAGGAATTATATTATTTTTTCAACCTCCGCACTATCTGTTATGTCGAAAGCTCACGATTTATCTGCCGCCACGGCACTTATGATGTACATCAATTTAATCTGTGCTTTAATATTATTGTATAGATAGTTTGTTATCATGTTTGTTATCATGGCAATGAATTAAGTAAACGATTTACTATAACTCTCTATGTAGGTAATATATATATATACGTATATGTATATATATGTACAGTGTGATTCATTAAGCGTAAAACACCCATTATTTCAAAAAGTATTAATGTTTTTGAAAATATATTTTTACAAAGTTTCAAGTTGTTAAAAAACAATCTTTTATTAAAATATTATATGTTTAAATATTTTTTATCGTTATAATTTTTTAATTTTTCTACTTTTTTGAATGGCAGCATAGAGTTTTAATTTAACTGTTCAAAGCAGAATATTTTTCTATGTATTTTAATACATAAAAATCGAATTTAGGACGAGTAGTTTATGAGTTATAAGTATTTAATGTTTAGACAAGCGGAGTAGTGGACAAACATTTTGCGGGGTAACCCCAAACCACTCCACTTCCCCCATCAATATTATAAATACTTACAACTCATAAATTGCTCATCCTAAATTAGATTTTTATGTGTCAAAATACTTAAAAAAATATTCTGCTTTGGAAAGTTAAATTAAAACTCTATGCAACCATTCAAAAAAGTAAAAAAATTAAAAAAATATGATTTTTTGATAAAAACTTTGTTTTTTTTAACAACTTGAGACTATGTAAAAAAATATTTTCAAAAACATGAATACTCTTTGAGATAATGAGTGTTGTACGCTTAATGACTCATCCTGTGTATATATACATATTTTCGTTATGGCACCGCATTACATGGGAACTAGACTGTTTTTACAAGGCTTGACATGTAGCATCATTTATTGAGATTTGTAACATAATAATAATAAACATCCCGTCTTTTCAATCTTCACAGCAATTGAACAATCAGATATTATTTTTATTTTTATTTTATTTTAGGCGCGATGCAGGTGTGAAGTTGAAGTGCGATCAGCGATGGAATTTTTAGATTCCTGTGCCAACTCACCGCCTCGACAGACTCACGAAAACCCGTTCATATCCAACGAATTTTCCATCGTCGTCATCGTTTCGCAGTAGCTGTGAATCGAATCCGTAAATAATTGCCTGCGACGCGTGGTATCATCCCCATCACGGAGCAAGCGCACCTGAGATCGACTTGGCCGGATTCACCTGTCGGAACCAGAAAACAATCAGTGTGACTCATTTCGCAAGTAAACTACAAATCAATATTGTCACGTCAGTGCATTAAAATGTGCGCATGATATCATAACCATAGACGCAAATATCCCAAATTGTGGTTATGGCTATACGATAAATAGGGAGATGGTATATTATTAAGCTATATCTGCACCATATTTTCAATTTTAACTATTCGAATTAACATAATAAATTTACGTGCTCACGTCAGTTATAGCTAAAGATAGGCAAATTAACGATTTTTTTTTTTTAAACTCGTTAAGTTAAGTCATTTAAAAATATAAAAGTTAAGTTAAAAGTTACTCGTATCTTATCAAGTTAAAAGTTAACTTTGAATAAAATAAAATTAACTTAGTGTAAAGTTAAAATTTGCTAATTTGCAAAAATAAAAATTTCACATAATGTGGTTTGTTAAATAGTTTTTATTTATGCTCAAGAAAATTACCAGGGAAATTTAAAATGATACATCAAAGTAATAACCCATTCGAAAGTTTGTATTATTCTTTGGACGAAAATTAACTTAATTTAGATACTTTTGAAATAAAACTAACTTGAAGTTAACACGTTAATCTTGAAAAAAAAGTAACTAAATAAGTTAAAAGTTAATTCGAAAAAAGAAGTAACGGGTTAATTAACTTAACGTTTTAACTTAATTTTAACTTTTAACTCGTTAATGCCCAGCCTTGGTTATAGCACATACAACGTGAATAAAATAATAACATGGACTATTCATAGCATGAACGATTGGACAATATATTACGAATTATAATATTCCTGAATTTTATATACCGTTTGATTTTTAACTGAAATATTACTCATTTATATACGACTATACAAGTGAGTATACCACCTATTATACCTTATTACAATCCTAGCTTATATTTTTTAATTTTACTTTAGTATGTAATTATTAATTTTCTTAAAGTGTTTTTTTTAAAACTAACTTGATCTATAAATCAAATCAAATACAATATAATATAAATATGTTTTAAAAATTTTTTTTTATTAACTATAGCCGATCACGTGCACTTCGTTGACCGTTAAAAATTCCGAATCTATATTGTTCAAACTTTGTTCAATTGTTTTTTTTAATATTCGGTAATGTACAATACTTTTCATCTATCATCTTGAATCTCAAAATACTTGTGCAAGCACTACTTTGAAATGCGAAAATTCTTGCTTAGTGCAGTTTTACATTTTTACGTTGTACATATTATGATGATGGTACGAAGGTACTGTGAAAATTGCAAGTCTAAATCTACAGTTGTTTAGAACCTACGTTGGCAGTCAGCGAATCAGTCAGGACACGTTCGATTATATCATTATAATATTATATCATAGCCATCCCGTCCAGCGATGCCCGTGAGACACGCTTGTAATTACTAATTATAAAAGCAATATATTTTCAGGTTGGAAAATCCCGTGAGATGCGTACGTAATTACGAATATTTTATTAACACGTTTAGTGTCACGGTATTTATGACGTGCATGTCTAAGTTTTGTTAGTTTTTTGAAAACTCTATCGTGTATAGAAAATCCTAATATAAACAACCAGTGATAATTTCATATATCTACGGTCATTTGTTTTAGAATTACATCAAAAACCAAAATCGATTTTGTGTAAAAATTCCCTGTCTTTTTTTAATTTTTAATTTGTGTTTCTCTGCGCTTTTGAAAATTACTGGGAATTTTTAACCTCCCCACTAACTTGATTCACTTTCTCATCGAACAAGATGCTGAAGTTGAAAATAGAAGCATTATTTCGACTACTTATCGTGTACACAAACACAAAAAAAAAACACACGTCATTGTAAAACCAGGACAATCATCGCTCCGCTCAGAATCTAAAAATACTACAACAGAGAATGGGACAAACGTCAATATTACTCTTGCGTTCTAGACGAGCACTTTTGTGAGTGGGTTAGGGGGATTTAGGATTTGTTCCGCTGTTAGTATTTCACCCACCCAAGTGCGTTTTCTCCGCGGTATTTTCACCAACGATTATAACCACTGCACATGTGACTATCGTAAATCGTAATATTATAATATATAAAATCATTGCAGTCTGCAAAACACATAATTGTCGTGCACGACTCGCAGTTATTATGACGTGTAATAAATAAATACCGAGTCCTGGTGGAACGAACGTTCGTGATAAATCCCGGGCACGCATGCGCTGCTCATATTCCGTATATTATATTATTATAATAACATAACGTTACAAGCGCAGGAGAGGATTTGACACCGAAAAAACGCCGCAAACATAAATCTAGACCTTTCTGCCCACCCGGTGGTGCGCAGCCAGCAGTGAACCGGATAAGGATTTCCCCTAAGCCTGAGCTATGAATAATAATTGCTCATTTGTTTTTATTTTACGTCTCCCGCCCCGTTATCCCCGTGCCAACACCCCATCCCGCCCATGCGTGTACAGGATTTGAATGCCGCGTACGATTTGCCCGGGACGAATATTCACTTCCGGTTAAAATGGGTGGCTCCTTCGGAAACCCGTGGAAAAAAATAAAATAAAAACCTTGCCGCACGAAATTATAACATTATAGCAACGAAACACATTTTAAATTAATTAGGACGAGGTGGACAATATTTCGAATGGTAACAATTTTTCTGTAACTGTACCTGGGCGTTGTTATCGACTACAACTATTTTTGTAAAATAATGGAAATGACTGCAGACAAACTAATTAATATTAAGATAACTATTATTATTTACAGGCACGCTTTACACCAACACTAAGTCCCTTCAACTCTTCTCCGAAGTTTACGGGCAATGGTTTGAATAAAATAATACTAATAGGTAGCCGATTAGACTAAATCAAAATTAATTTGACCTTTTTTTATTCTTCTTTATTAATTATAAAACTATTAGGTTGTTTAATACACATTTTTATAATTCAATGCAATGCAAAAGTTAAAAATGATGAACAAAATTTAACCTCTACAAAAATGAAATTAATATTTCATTTAAATTATTTTCGAATTTAATGATTTTTTTTAAAAATATATTATGATCAAAAACTCTTTTCAACTAATCTGTTTTTTAAAAAAAAATTTATATTACTAACCCAAAATTATTAATCAATTATTCGACATTGGAACACAAACAAACAAAAAACCGTTCATTTGTGTAGCTTATTATATTGATTGACAAATAATTATTTTTGATCGGAAAAATTCTTAATATTGTACTTATATACCTTTGGAGGTTTTCAATATTACTTGTTAGATAATATTTATTCAGTTATCTATACTTTTTTTGGAAAAATAGTGTTTCAAAAAACCCTTTGTATCGACCAAAATCTGGACATTTAAAAAAAAATTGCTTATCAAATATTTAGTCCAAGTTTTAATATAATTGATTGATTCAATCGTAGTTAAAACGTTAGATCAGAGATTTGGTCGTATAAATGTGTATTAACTTTTAATATTTAAATGGTATTTAAATATTATTTATGAACATAATTTTTAGTAAATATTTAAAATTGTAATTTAATAGGTCACAAGTACAAAATATCATGTGACATTATTTATTACACTATATTTAATAAACGTTATTATTGGTCATAATTTATTGTTCGATGTAGCCACTTAAAATTTAAAAAAAAATTACTTACAGTATTGTAAATATTTTTAGGTTCACAGTCTTCTAAATATGCGTTGTTTCACCATTGTTTTCAGATAGAAAATAATAATAAAATACTGACTAGGACCGGACCAGAAAAGCGAGACTAGTGCCAAATACTGAGTTTCCGTATCCTGTCGCCATAATAATTATTTTATTATTAATATTATTTTTTTTTTTTTAAGGAAGCTGGGTGTTACTTGTGAAAATATTCAATACAAATGAAATGTTATATAGTTTTTCCGAGTATTTTATCTGAGTTTAATTTTAGTTACAATATAATAATTTTAATATAATTTCATACAATTCCTTTATTCCTTTATAATTGGATTTTGTTCTTTTGTGCAATATTTCCTATACTTCTACATAATATACTATATGGTATCTTCATTATGATGTCTTTAATATTATTTTTCTCGTGGATCTACACAATAGAGGCGGTTTTGAACGTGAAAATCTATACGAGGTTAAACTTACCTTATATTGTATGTATTTTGAAATGTATTTTTTACCGAAGATAATGGATTCCATTATTTCCTGCTTGATTGAAAACAATTTATCTTTCTCTCTCTCTCTCAAAAAAGGTTTAATAACCGAAACTACGTGAAAATATAGACATTTTGTCATGCTAATTATATATTTGTATTTTATTTCAAAGTAAATGTAAAGAAATCAATTTTGTATCTTTTTTTTTTAATTTTGAACTTATTTATATTTGACATTATTACATATTTACATTAATCAATTTTATAATAACCCAACTCAAATTTATTTAGTTTGAGAAAATATCTACTTATATTTATTAAGAAAATACTAATAATTACTGTATATTTCAATATGCTACCTATAAGTTATGTCCTAAGACATGACTCTATATGTAAAGTTTTGTGTTTTTTAAAACTAAAATTTGACGAAAAATTCTATGGACAAATTAAAAATTAGAGAGATTTTGTTTTCATATAGGGTACATTTTGACCTTTATATTTTAGTTTTATAATTATTATGAAATAGAAGCCGATAAGTATTAATAATTTGACAACCAAAACAACCTTTTATAAATAATATTTTATTGTACGTTACAGATAAAATAGAGTTTGTGGCATTTTATAAATTTACCGAGAAATTTAACTATTTAGTGTTTGTGTTATAATCGTAAATTTAGACGTAAATTCAGGTTTCACCGTTCAATCTTGAAATCCAACGCATTGCTTTTAACTGGTCCATATTGTTATATATTTATGTTTTCCACGTGTGGTTTGCAGGTAATAGCTTTGTACCCATCGATACTGTCCATATTATAACTGAACCAAAAGGCAACAGATCGCTCCGATCGCAAGCTAATTTACACCTCAATACAATTCCCATCTTACATACAAAACTGTAAATATTAATTATTATCGTGATATATAGTAGTCTTCTAGTGATTACACAATATTTTTATTTTTTTATTATACATTTTTAAAGGCATCGACTGCAAAGTTATTAGCTTGCGTTACATTTTTTAAATTACATAAATTACTTATTGCTATTATATTTGTACAATTTAAATAAGACGACGCAGTTCAGTTTCATTAATGAATTTGATTATTTTCTTGGATGTCTCGGGAGTGGGTGAAAATATCTCGTATAGGGTTTCCGGTAGTTCCTGTTGGATGCGCATTTCGTTGAACTGGTGACATTCAATGATGATGTGTTTGACCGTAATTATTGTTCAGCAAGTAGTGCATGAGGGAGGGTCTTCTTTGGCCATAAGGTATCCGAGTGTCATACGGGTGTGGTCTATTCGTAGGTGGACAAGAATAACCTCGTTCCTTCTGGACATCTCGTATGGCTTGGACCATGGTAATATTGTTTGCTTTATTTCTCTGAGTTTGTTTTTATTTTGATTAATCCAGAGGCTTTGCCATTCATCAATATAATTGAATTTAATAAAATTTCGAAAGTAATGGTCTGATATGTGAGGACATATTTTAAAAATGAAGATACCTGTAGTTTCTTTAGCTTTTAAGTCAGCTTTTTCTACATAATATTATAATTTCTCAAAATTAGAAAACGATAGTTATGTTATTTCACCAATAACCGGTCCAACACTTGGACTGCTTTTACAAGTAAACATGATCAAATGCCCACCTTGAACCCCTCAAATTACTGCCACTGGCCCAACTGTTGGGTTATGTATACTAATTGACAATTGTAGGTTTAGGTAGAATAATTTTTGAATTACATGTGTTCCGTGGTCTATGTAATCTAATTAAATGTTTTTTTTGGGGGGTTTCGGACAAACTGCAAGTCAAAATCGCGAAATATTTATCTATAGTAAAGAGGTTTAATGGGCGCATGTTAACTCCGCCACGAGAACCTTTTTTTAGTGTAAGCTCCGTCAGTCCACTAGGAAAATAATACAGGTAAAAATGGGTTCATGTAAACTCCACCAGTGAAAAAAATCAGGTAAAATTGAGTTCATGTAAACTCCGCAAGTGAAAAAAAATCAAGTAACAGTAATTAATATAATATAAAGATTATTATTAAATGAAAAAATCATAATTTAATAATAATTATTATTTATCTTAATTAAATAAGTGTATGTCAAAAAATATAAAATCTTAAAAATAAAAATGATAATTGTTCGTACAAATCGTACAAATTTCAATGGCCAGTATTATGTTAAAAAGTAATGATATACAATTGTAATAACTAATAATCAAAAAACATGTAGGTATATTATATTATTATGACATTATAATAATAATTATAATATTTTGAGCTGTGAACTATAATTATGAGAATGAGATACAATTTTTAGATATTCAAACCAATAGTCTAATATAAATCCATTATTATAACTATTTATTATTTATACAAATATAATACATATATAATTATTTACAATAATTATTATGAATTAAGGTTAAATTATTATAAATGCTATCTAAAATTGTACCTTACGTTAGTAGTGTATTTTGAAAAAAAAATGTATGATAATATATATGAAGCTTGTAATCCCAGTTTTACTATGTTCGTTGCAAGATATCTAGTTTACTACTTTTGGAGACCGAATAATAATGCTGGCTTATAGAACAGTAATTATAATTTTATAATATAGTATAATGCAATTTATTGTTTCAATATTAGCGAGCACGCAGTGGACTGGCAATCTATGATTAGTTGTATTAGTGTTTAGCAGAGAATAAACCGTAAAATATTAAGTAGATACAATTATTAATATTTGTATACGATAGTTTTATTAAAGAGCCAATAAAATCACTTGTAATCCAATTTTATATTATGTTTAAGTTAGTATTATATATTTGTATGGGTTGGGTTTATAACTTAGATAAGTAGAACAAATAATTATTTTCTACTTCTAACCAGTCTTGAACACTGCCTAAACATATAAACACGAATAGTTAACTATTTAATTACAAGTAATTATGAAATCACTATGAAGTAAACTTTTACACCAGCCCTAAAGTATAAATCGCTGTGTTGTTTTTAGATGGTATAATAGCTAATAAAATAATGCGTTGGACTCTTTTGTTAATTAGTAACATACAATTAATGTATTGTAAAGAAATACTACGACCAACTGTTGAATTGGATTGGTGGCAAAATGCTGTAATTTACGAAATATTCCCGTTGTCATTCAAAGATTCAGATGGCGATGGATCAGGCGATTTTAAAGGTACCTTTTATTAATATTGTAACTGATATTTATTTTAATTTTGTTTAAAAAAAATCGTTTTCCACTAACAGGTATAACTCAAAAATTGGATTACCTTGTCGATATAGGAGTAACCGCTATTTGGATGACGCCATTTTTCGAATCACCTTTAGAATCTGGTGGCTACGACATAACCAATTATCTAGAAGTAAACGATGTTTTTGGTACAATTGATGATTTAAAAGATCTTTTAAATGCTGCACATTCAAAAGGTATGTGTATGTTGTTTTTTATACAACAATATATTCCACTATCCGATTCAAGACTGCAACAACTCAAAATACTGGTTTATCGGGAATAATGCGTTTTCTATATTGTTTTTCTACGTAACGTAATGTAAATTATAATATTGAGAATTCTGTCTCGTGATCAATAATTTAACTATATTTTATTGCGTTCTTGAACTGAAATCGTCATAAGAGGGTATACATAACTCGGATTTGTTATATTTTTAGTTATTGCAGTCTTGAACTGGATAGTTGAATTATTATTGAACTAAACTCAAACCATTATACTTATCACTTAATTATATTTAAATATAATACAAAATAATAATATTATAGATTTAAAAGTTATCATGGACTTTGTTCCTAATCATAGCAGTGATAAACACATTTGGTTTAAAAAGTCTGTCAATAATGATACTCATTATGCAGATTACTATATTTGGAAAGATGCAAAAAATCAAAAGGAAGTGATAAAAAATAACAGTATAACTCCCATCGTGCCAAATAACTGGGTAATGTTTAAAATGTAATATACAAATATTCTCTCCCGTAGCTTACTTTTTTCTTGCACTTGTAAATGTAGAATTTGATAGTTAAATTAAAAGTTAACGTATCATCTAGTTAAATAATATATAAACAGCTCTAAATCAGTTATATTCATATCAGTTAATATATTAGTCTAAACAGTTTCTTAATCCTTTGAAATTACGACAAAATATCAGGTACGTTACCAATGTACCCCAGAGTCAAAATGTCCCACTATAGACTTGAAAAAGGCTAATTTATATATCATTATGTACCTTTATAAAATAACGTCTTGTCCTGACGACTGGCCCATCACCGTCTTGCTGGAAGTAGTTTCGTATTAAAACGTAGACACCCACTGATGAAGAATTTTTCAAAATTCGTAAACTAAAGAGGTGACAAGGGGTTGAAAGGTTGATATATCGATCAACGCACTGCCCAAACCACTGGGTCTAAATTTAAAAGCCAAGATATTTTCTAAATGCGATTAAATAACTTTCGAAATTTTATTAAATGCGATTAATCTTTTGGCGCAGTGGCACTTCTATGTATTTTAGTGTTGAATGTCTCAAGTTTCAATCCACGGTATTGGTGGCCCAATTTGTTAAACTGTTTCCTTTCTTATTTTTCCTGATTACTTATATATCTATACATATGAATGTTTGGTTCATTTTTATTCATCGGATTTTAGTGCGGTTAGGTTACGTTAGGATTTTGTGTTAATTGATAATTTTTCCCGGACGATGAAAAACCACCGCATTGTATCCTATTCTAGTATCCTCCTTAGGTTGAATTAAGTAAAAACGTCAAACTTGATAAAACGTTGATACTTAAGAGTAAAATTATGCACTTACCTACGCACCTCGTGGGGTCTACAATCTACCCTAACCGTAGGTAGATTGTCTACCTTATATATACTGATCGCATAATTACAAGTGCATCTCACGGAAAACGCCGATTAGGATGCCTGTAAATTAAAATATAATATAATTTACACTTAAAAAGGCCATTGCTTTCACAGTGAGTTACACACAAAATAAGTTGAACAATCTCAATTTTTCTCCGGGCAAAGCCGGGTAATTCAACTAGTTGTATTATAATAATATAAATATGCTAATATATTTACATATTAGAGATGGGTTGAACTAAAAAATATGGTTTCGTACTTAACTTTTTAATTGTATGTCGATCCGAATAATTCATAGTGTGATGTCGAACTCGAATTAAACGATATATGTTCCAGATCAAACCGAAATTGTACAAAATATTTTTTTTTAATACCGAACTGAAGTCGAACCGGGCTTTTGAATTAAATAATGAATCACACTTTTTAGTTTTGTGTCAAACCAAAATATAAAACATTTTTAGTTCGTTACATATCCAATTTATTTTCAGATAGCCTTTTTAAAATCTAAGTTTGACTTTTGAACTCAAGCCGAACACCTACGGTTTGTTTCGATTCTTCAAACATCAAACAGTTTAGCCCACCCCTTGTATCACCTATACATGTTTTATTAATTAATGTTCAATTATTTTTAGCAAACGATGTATGGAAACTCCAGTTCTTGGATTTGGCATAATACTCGCAAACAGTTTTATTACACACAGTTTATTTATAATTTACCCGATTTAAACTTTCGTAACAAAAAAGTTCACGAAGAAATGAAGAATATTTTGAACTATTGGATAGAATTAGGAATTGATGGTATTCGAATCGATGCGTTAAAACATGTATACGAAAGCGAATCAATGGGAGACGAACCAATATTAAATAATAATAATCCAGTGTTTGATTATTCTAGTTTAGATCATATTTATACAGGAGATCAAGTCGAAGTATATGATTTGATTAAAGAATGGCGTTTATTACTAGATGAATTCAAACAAAAAGATCATCATACAAGGTTTGAGAAATTATCTAATTAATTTAATATAGTTATCGTTTGAAAGCAGGTATTTAATTAGACCGATTTCTAGTTTGATATTTATTTATCTTTATGGGGGGGGGGGGGGGGTACTGGACATTTGTTTTAATAATTAAATCATATAATATAGTCTCATACAAAATATTATTAATTAATATATATTAATATATTATACGAGGTAATACACTCATTATTTCAGAAAACACAAATGGTTTTGAAAATGTTTCTTTTACAAAACAACATGTCTGGAAAAAAAATGAATATTTTACTGTTTTTAATCTTTGTCATGTGATTTTTTTGTAATCTTTCGAATGACAATATATATTTTTAAATTTTTATATTTCGAAGCAAGATGTTATTCAGAGTATTTAAATCTACAAAAATCAAAATTCGGACGAGTAGTTTATTAATTGTTATTATTTAAACTTTAATGTTTAGATAAGTTGAGTATTTGACCAATATTTTAAAGTGTATTTATATACCACTCCACTCGGATCATCTAGACTTTAAATACCTACTACAATAACTCATAAAATACTAGTTAAAAATTCGACTTTTATACATAAATTTTAAATTGTGAAATTTTTGTTTTTTAATAAATTAAAATTTTGTAAATATATTCGAAAATGTTAATAATGTTTGAAATCATGATTTTCGTATGTTAAATGTGGATTACCCAATATGCAATTTGTTTCCTTACAATTGTATAGATTGAGGCAATTATTTGCTAAGTAAAACATATTTTACAAAGTCACTATCACTGTGTACCAAATCCGTAGGGTATATAATATTATATAATGTGCACGATGGGTATATTACAGAGCGTCAACATGAAGATAGCATACACCTTAATATAAGAAATCTTAAAAAGTATAATATAAGCAAACTTAATAGCCATTACACAATATTTGCAATGGATTCTAAAGTTAGCAAACTATCTATGTGGCTATGTATAATTAATTATTGCTACAGATAACGTATTTTACATTTAGGGTCTAATCGTTAATAATGTCATTATAATTTTAATTAAGATCTCCTTTCAGGATAATAATGACTGAATCATATTCCAATCACAGTGTTTTATATAACTATTACACTAGTGGAGCTGAAGTACCATCAAATTTTTATTTAATGAATGGTTCAAGTAATTATACTCCGAACGATTTTGAGAGGGAAATAGAAAAATGGATAGCTAAAATGCCATTTGGAGCAACATTTAATTCAGTGGTATTTCATATTTTAAGTTATAATATATCATACTAATTATTTTATTTTTAAATATTTGACATATCTTTAAATTGTAATTGGTAGGTAACTATATAATTCTATTTTACTTGTGGACTTTTTTGATATCATCATTAGTAATATATTTATAAATGATTAATTTTAATTTTCGAAATATTTATATTTTAAACTATTAATTGACTGAACGTTCTAAGAAGTGTCGGTATCTTCTTATAATATACGTTCATAATAATAGTATATATATATTTTAAAAATAATTTAAAAATCTTCAAACTATAATTATTTTAATTACCCAGGTATAGACAAATTAGTGTTTTTTTAAATATAATATCACATTGAATGTGTTATTATTACGGTTCTTAATAATATTTTGATAATAATTCAACATAATAATTTAGCTCCAAAACCACGACCAACCAAGATTTCCTTCTTCTTATGGTAAAGAATTAATTGATGGATTGAACGCTTTGTCTTTATTTCTACCGGGTGTATCCATAGTTCTGTATGGAGGAGAAATCGGAATGGAAAACATAACAGATAAAACGAATTGTGCAAGAGGACCTATGCAGTGGGATGATACGAAATACGCTGGTAGGTACCTATTATTGTGGTATTATAATCAATACGTCTCAAAAATACTCACTACGATTCCAAATATCTTATATCTATGTAACATTATAGTCGTATATATTAGTTTATTATTTAAAAGTGTAAGTCACACCTATAAGTGTTGTCTCGGCCTAGTAAACGTACGAAATATATAAAATTTGCATTCAGCAGAACCAATGTTGTGTTGTTACACTAATCGCTTTAATATTTCATTGAATTGACCTAGTAGGTATACAATTTTAAGATAAAAACATTATCATTGTACATCTGCAGTTTGTATGCTACTTAAAAGAATTTATATTTTTGAAATATAGCACTTAAGATATTATTATTATATTTCTGGTAATCCTCATAATGTGACAAAGATATTCCGGAAACCGGGTCAAACTATTAACATAAGGAACCGGGACGTCTGGACACCCAATTTCACATTATTAGAGCAACAACTAAAATATATGCATATTATATCATTATCATGGTAGCAGGGGTGGATAGGTAGTATTTATGTTACAGGGAAATATTTGAAGGGGCCGCCTAACTGAAAAAAAATTTGATCACTTCGCTCGCATAGATCTAACACCTTTACCTATAAATAAAATGTTTCGTGCGAAAATGTATTTTTAGTTTGGTGAGAGGCTGGGGAAACATCATATGAGGAAATACAATTTATAATAAAAATTAATTATTATTATTATTTGTTTAATATAAAAATTGTAATCCTTCACTTGTCGTGCTATTATTATATTGTTGAAAATAACAGTAAGTAATAATAATTTATATAAATTTAAACTATTCTTATTTGGTGAATATTTTATTCTGCAAAAAAAAAAAAGTGTAGAGCCGAGTGGGCCCCCCAACATAAACATAGACGGGGGCCCACAGGGAAAATCCCTTATTCCCCATGGGCCTATCCACCCCTGCATGGTAGCTATCGAATAGGTAAAATCATTTGGACTTGGGAGCTAATGCATATTGTATATTACGTGATAGGTACCTATGTCATACAAATATTTTGTTCATTTGTTGTCGCCTTTAGTGTTAAGAATTAAGATAATAATATTAATAAAAAAATGTTATGACATTTAAGCATGACATTTCTCAGTATCTAAAAACATAAATGAATTTGGTAGTAGTTGAATAGTACCTATACACCTATATAAAGCCACATATAGGTACTCTGGACAGTATGAACAAACTAAATATTTCTTTTTTTCTACTAAAACATTATATCTACTTAATTATGGAGTACTTACAAGATGGTAAGATAGTTATCTTACCAACTTGTAAGTACTAATGTAGAATTTTATTATACATTATTAAATTATTTAAAATAAAATAGTGTGTCTCGTGAAGAAGTGACTGACCGGTGTCATATTATGATAGTATACCTTAAGTTATGAAAAAAAAACCCTATACCTAAAAGATGGGTCTAATTTTTTTTAAATTTTCTTGTTATGGTCAATTCAACTTTTCTACAAACCAAACCTACCACAAATTTTCTGATTTATCTTCAACATTTTTAAATTTTTTATAGAATTTTTTTTTATTTAAAACTTTTTTATCGTGCTATCGACTATTATACAACAATCAAACCAGAAAAGTACAAATTATTTTCATTAAATTAAAAATAGTAGAATTCTTTTGAATAATAAAATAAAAATAAAAACTGTATAGTAAATACTGCGTTATTTTGGAGTTATACCTACGCGATTTCCTTTTAAAAATTCTAATATTTGCTAATTTTTTTTACTTTTTTTAGTTTAATGAAAATAATTTATACATTTCTGGTTTAACTATGTATGTTAGATTACAGCATAATAAAATAGCTTAAAAAATAATGATAAAAATTGAAAATTGTTGAAGGTACGTCAGCAAATGTACAAGATTGGTTAGGTTTTGTTTAAAAAAAGTTGAATAAAAAAAATAAAAAAGTTAGACTCTTTAATGAGTTTTTTTTTCTATAACTTAAGGTATACTATCATAATATGATGCCGGCCGATAATTTCTTCACGGGACACATTGTATAATTATACTTAATATGTAAGGAATACATAGATCAAGAGATGTGACTATCTATAATAACCAACAATAATAATACTGAAAAAAAAAAAAAAAAATGTTTTTTTTTTGACATTATGTCACTTTTTATGAATTAATAACTAAATAATACGTTATAATATTTAGAATTCAGTACACACGTACCATGGATCGCGGTACACCCAGATTATGTCACGAGAAATGTGCAGTCTGAAAGCTACGATCCTAAAAGTTATTTGAACTTTTTCAAATCAGTATCGAAATTACGACAGTCTGAAACGTTTATAAGAGGAGGTTTGGCGACTGATGTTTTTAACGATAATAAAGTGTTTGTTTTGAACAGGTAAATAAGCAATGATTATTATGTAGTTTAGCTTCAAAACTAATCTAAAAACGTACTTATTCGTATTATCTCGACAACAATTTACGTTATTGGTTTTTTTTTTTTTTTTATGACTAATAATTTTAAGTCGTTATAAGACAATATTTAAAAATAATTATAGATTCTGAGTGGAACAATTAATGTATTGATCTTACAATGATGTGTTTTTTTTTTGTGTCTATCGTCACGGTTTGGGGCATTTTCTTCAACAGTACCTATCTTGTTCGATGGGAAAGTAAATCTAGTTACTGCATTAGGGAGGTCAAAATTTGAAATTTCCAATAGTTTTCAAAAGCGCCGGGAAAAACAACATAAAAATTAAGGAAAAACAGGAATTTTTACACAAAATCAGTTTTCCACAAAATCGATTTTGGTTTTTGGTGTAACTCTAAAACAAATACCCGTATATATATGAAATTTTCACTGGTTGTTTATATTAAGATTTTCTACACACGATAAAATTTTCAAAATATTTTGATTTGTTTTGAACTGTTTACGGACATTTTCAGTTTCCAATTTTGTTAGTCTTTCTTTCTATAACTGTCAATAAAACTTTATTTGTTGTGTAAAAAAGCTTGAAAATTTAATACAAGGCTCCTACTATATTGTTACAATGACATTTGAAAAATATTTAAAATCCTTAGTCACAGTTTTTATTTGTAAGCATTTAAAGATCAAATCTTGACAAAATACGGAAAAATCACGAAAATTAGCAAATTATTTTGAGTTGAGAATTCATAAAAATGTTTCGTTTTAAATCTTAGATTTAAAAATGTAATACAAAATTATTCATTAGTTTGTCTACTTATTAGAAAAAAAAATGTGGTTCATATTTTTACAAGATTGGATATTTTTTTTTTTTTTGGAACGCTAAAAAAGTTATAGCGTTCCAAATTAATTTAATCAAAAAAATATTAATATTTAAAAAATTATTTAAAATTACTTGATTTAGATAAATGTTTTTACAATCCAAATAGTTCTTATAATCAGATTCACAAATTGGCTGTTTTGAATTTATTCAAAAAAATTTTAATCAAATTTAAAATTTAAAATTTTCGGTATTAAAAAATAAATTTTTTTTTTTTTATTACACATACTGTACCGTAAGTGGCTATAAATTATATATGAAAAAAAATTTAAATATTGATTAAAACAAAAGTTATTCGAAAAGTCAGTTCTATCTGTTACATCCTGTACCTATATATATATATGTGTGCATATAAATGAATGTTTGTGTGTAGATTAGACCTCTGGGAAGAAGACAGGCTAATTTAAAAATGGTTAAATTTGGTTTATTTTATTTATCTGATATTAGTACGGTTAAGTTAGGTTAGGATTTTATTTTAATTGATTATATTAATCCACCACAGGTGGAATACGTAAAATTTTGGTACAACTTTGATACTTTAGAGTTAAATCATACACTTACCTACGTACAAACACGTACAGCACGGGTTCTGCGATCTACCGCAGGTAGAATGTTTACCTGCTAATATACTGCTGCGAATCAGAATTTTTATTCCAGGCAACGGAATAGTTAAGATAAGTTTTGAACACCATACACCGAATATTAAATAATGAATTGAACAAAGTTTGAGTTATATAGAATTGGTACATTTAATGGGCAATGAAATGCACGATATCAGCTAGTATTTTAAATATTATTTATAAATTGGTTGTTTGAGAGAAAAAAAGAAAATCCTACCGTAATGCTATAGAGTATTCATTTTGGTCTTGACATTTTTCCTCTTTTCAATATTATGATAGTTAAATTAGAAAGTTTTTAGAAATCAATGAGTACCTATTAAAAATGATTTCATAAACTATTACAGATTTTTACCAGGCCATGAGAATTACACGTTAATTATCAACATGGATACAAATTATACACAGCGTGTACGTTTATCAGACAAAATATCAAATTTGTGTGACTCTTTAACTGTTGTTGTTGGATCAATAAATTCGAATTTTGACACCGGGTTAGTACATAATAATTTTGTAAAACTAAGGAGAAAATATTCCACTGTGGAGGATTGTTGCATTAAACAAATAATATTAGCAATCTAATATAATATACAACAATATACAATATGCAAATTCATATAGTGTTTAATTTTTAGAAAATCATTATTAACAGCAGAGTGGATTGATCTAAGTCCAGGCGCCACAATTATACTAACTGAAAAGACTGAAACAGGATCAACACAATCATCCGGTACTCAGTTGTTCATAACATTAAAAGCACTACTACTTTGCTTATTTTTCATTAAAATGTGTAATATATAGTGCTTAGATGTTGCAATAAAATAAATAATTAGTGAAAAAATCTTTTAAATTGTGAAAAAAAAGCATTTACTTATTTAAACAAATATTTATAGGTGAATTGTAAACATTTATTACGTATATTATCTACTATGATTGTAATTAGTTAAAAGAATAAAATAATAATTTAATAGAAGATTTAAAATACCTAGTAGGTATACCTAAGTATAATTTATTACGAAGGTGAGACAATAAAATAGTATTAATTTTGATTATATTCTGGTTTTTATTATGTATATAATATTATTGCATGTTGATAAGTTAATCTGTTATTTTTAACTCATCTCGTTTTTCACTTTATCATAACAATATACAATATTTTATCGGGGAGTGAGAACATGAAGGTTTTTGGATCATGATTTTTATTTAAGAAAAAGTAAATTTTATGTTAAATTAATATTTCTTAGTTTCTTACCTTTATAAGATAATATTGGAGAGAGCCAGTTGTAGTTTTTATAATATATAGATGCATAAAATATTTACCATAAAAAATTAGTAGGTATTAAACAAAATATGAAAAATAATATAACGAATATTTTATTATAAAACAAAGAATGGTATTTTTAATATCATATGAAGTTTATTGATTATCAAACTAAAAAATAATATACTGAACATAAATCTTTTGCAGTAAAAATGTGACGGAACAATGATTGATATACCTGGTTAAGCCTTGTTGGATCTATGCATTTTGGTAGATGACTGATCTGAAAATATGATACTATATAGTACCTATATTATTTAAAAACTAATAAAACGGAATATGTCGATAAGTGCATTATTATTTAAGAATAAAATGGGTCTAACTTTTATAAGCATGGCCAGTGAATGACCTTGTACATTTTCGATGTTATAGAGACTTTGTAATTTCCATTTGACGAACAAAATATAATTGTATATCCGTGGTGGTAAATTATTTTCCACGAGACAGAAATACAATTGTGTAGTTAAAATGTAATTGAATTTTTAATGAGTGTAAGACCAAGAAGTGTATACTATAATAATAATATCGTCGTCGAAGAAGCGAATAAAACATTTGATGCTAATAAACTATGTGTACCACAAGACATAAAATTTAAATCGTTGTTGTTAAATTTAATAGTATTTCAATTATATTATTTCCTTTTCGATAATTTCATATATATTAGACATTTAAATCATGAGAATAAAGTGATAAAAAAAACATTAATTATCGCGCAAAACTCGCACACAACAAGATAAAAATATATAATTAAGTTTTTGTTGATAAAAAAAAATATATTTGTACGCATAAATAAAGGTATGAGCCTTACAGCACGAGAAAGAGCAGCGTTGGATAATTGGTTTAGCCAGTTGGAGGAAAAATAATAAGCATTCATTAAAAAGGCGAAAAAGTTTCTGGATTAATATTTTTCATCCGTTGTGATGTCCACTTTTCCGCTTCTTCACAGGTTCGGCCGACCCTGGAGATAAGGAGCTCGTCTCTTCTGCGTGCGGGTTAAAAAAACATTTTATGTGTACGTTTTAGCGTACAACATTTCCAGTAGCATATTATATCCAATCTCCTCGTTTTTGTCCCAAAGGTCTTCCGCTCGAATCATTAATTATAATTTTAAAGCGTCAAAACATGCGTATTAATAAGTCGTAAGTATACTATATTATAGTATTATTGAAACACTAATCACAGAAAAAGAAACTATTTAAAGCATTTAAGTGAAATATTATGACTGAATATCAATATTTTGTGTTCCATATCTAAGTGGAGATATAGTAAGTATCTTCTTAAAATATGTATTCATTTTAAAAAATGTAAAACACTTACGGTATTAAACATGGGTAAGACAAAGGTCAGATTTAAAAATAACCATGTATTTGGTATGCAGAGCACAGTTGGTACATCGGAAGCAAGCTTCTGTAGGGGAGAATATTAAAATAGTTTGAGAAAATTTAATTTATTAATACAGAACGCATAAAATTAGGCTTAGAGTTTTTTTTTTTAAGGGAACCGTAGTTTCCTCACACCTCATCATATTTTTTACAAGTTACGTAAGTTATTACTAAATTTTGAATTTGAAAACTTGACAGACATTTTAGGGTATTAAATTCCCACCCAAGCCCTCCTGGGACTCTTCATCAGTCGTCCATTTTTTAATTTAATTTTTTTTTAGTATTAGTTTTTTGATATTTTATTTAATACTAATTTTACAATATCGCGTTATCAACAATATAGACTATATTTACAATTATACAAACATAACAATAAAAACAAGTCCCCCAGAGATTTGTGGAGGTGATCCTCCCAATGCCTTCATGGTGTACAAAATATACCGTCGCACAAAATGGCAGTTGAAAACCATATTTACATTGTGCAGAACAAAATTCTCAAACCATATTTTACTATTAGGTACGAGTTCAAATGTTATCACAATGAAATGAAATGTTTATTTATTACTGTTTTAGGTCGCGCCATTGTCTTTGGAAATTCCGAGCTTCCCCGTTAGTATTTCATGAAGTCGGCGCCACGTGGTCTTAAGTTAATTACCCGTTATTGGAGTACCAACAAGTTTTTTTAAGTGTTTAAATTAATGTCGGAACACGATAGCATACGTCCGGCAGTTTCATAATTACTTCCGGTATACAATTAAACAGAAAGCCGCGTTATAAGTCGAATAAGCACACTTGTTTTTTGATTATCGGCCTTTTCATTATAATGATGTGATAAATAATATGTCTAGGTGTACGTAGATGAAAATAGTAAGTTCACCGGCCGTTATCGCAGCTATCACATATTATATAATATTGCACTATCATATTACAACCGCCGAAATAAATGTAAATTTCTGTACTGTGACCTGTGTAACGAGCTGTAGTTACGCGAAATTCTGAAAAAAACAAAACAACGGTGCAAGCTACTGGAATAAATTTGACATTTTACGGAATTGATATTTTTATTCTAAGTTTTTGTGCGCGCGTGAAACCGTAATTTCCCCGTGCGTCCGTAAAAGTGTATACATTATGTAATACGCGCTGGCGGGAATATGCGAGTGTGCAATATATACATGGAAAAATGATAAACGAGACGACGAAATGGTGAGGTGGCAGACGTTGGGGACCGGGGTTAAGGTGGTGCTGGTGGGTGGGTGCGTGGGGTACCGGATATGAGGGAAATACGTACCATATCCGTGCGAGTATACACGATTATGTGCACAAGGTTTTTCCACTCGCAGTTCCTCTCTTTCTCTCTCATTCTCTCTCTCTCTCACTATCTCTTTCTCTTCCCCATAACCTTGTCGACTCTATTTCTTTCCACCCATCTCCTTTTCTCCATCTCACTCTATGTATAATATCATATAGTATATATATATATACAGAGCAGCAGCAGACTTATATACAAGAAGTGTGCACTGCGAGGGCAAACACGCATCCGATCTACGCAACCCCCGAGCCCCGTGTGTTCGTCTTGCGTCCTGCAGTGGGTCACTGCAGCAGGAAATTTCGTATTGGCCAAACCGTTTGAAAACGTCCAATTAGTTTCGTTCGACGACCCGGAACGATGACGGCCGAGCGCGACGTAGAAATGTCAGAGTCGGTGTGCGTGGTACGCACAAATGACTGCGGGGCAGATACTCCAATAAAATGTACGGAGCGATGGTGGCGACAAAGGTCACCTGAAACGAAATGCTTATATGTATACAACACTATGTGATCGAAAAACCAAGTGCGGTACAAGAAAAATAAGACGTTTCCCGAAGATTTTAGTTGTTTACACCGATAATACACATGACAGGCGTCCGTCCATACGTTTGTAGACGCTCGTTGTTGAAATGGCGGTTGACGTGTGTATGGATATTAAAGTATGAAACGAACCTGTCGTTTTTATTTTATTTCAGTTCATTGCAAGTCCAAAATACAGATAAAATATAGCGCGAGTTACATATTTAACAGTTTCTAGGTATATAATATTAAAAAAGAATAGTTGTTGAACAGTGAACTATTGTACAGGTACTTCTGGTTGACCGGATTTATTTAATTATGAGGTCTTTGTGTTCTTTTTCACTGATAGAGCAGAACTTGATTAGTAATGTCCTATGATTTTTTTTTAGCGCTATTTTTGTATTTTAGAGCTTTATGAAGATTAGTTTACAAAAGACACACATATCACGAGACAATATCGCGTGAAGTCTTTTCGTTCATTTAACTGGACATCTCACAAATCTATTTGTTAGTAGTACGATAAGTGTTATAGCCAAATAATATTATAATATTATAATATATTACTCAGGACATTATCGGAATCATATTATTTTTCACCAGATCCATAACGGTAATAATTTTTGTGGATCTCCGGCATATGACGTGCGTTTATCGGTTAATACGAACAAATTAATTAATACAATCTATATTTTTATTAAAAAAATTGATAAATTTAAAATATATAAATAATTATTGTTATAATCATTGAAAATACAAAATTACGTACGTAGACATTCGACCTCAGATGATTATATAAAAGCGTTCACAACAAACATGAACTTAACAATTTGCTATTCGCAAGTAAACATAATAATATTACAAGACCAGTAGTTTTTTATGGTTAATACTCATATAGATAGTAAATCCAAATTATACAGCTAGGTGTTGACACCGGCATATTCTGATATTCACATACATATTATTATAATCGGTAATCTAATTTATTGATTTTTTTTTATAATATATAATTTTTATAGTACTTAATAACAAGCTACGTTATAAATTGATTTTTTACTTAATTACAAATAATCAAATAAAACTTAATTTTAACTAAACGGATTATTAATTATAAATTCCTTTTGTTCTAACTAATTACCTACGTTTCCGCTATTTGAACGCTTTCTAGTATCTAGCATTATAATTCATAATTTCTAAAATATATCTACTTTCAAGCTAATAATTCAAAGACAAGTCAAGCTAATTTTATTTTATTTGTAATTAAATTGCATACATTTTTAAGTAACCATGACAATGAAAATTTTACGAAAAATCGGTCAGAAACAAAAAATCTCGTATACAGTCCATTATGATAATTGTATGTCAAAAAAAAATTTTAAAAAATTAGTCTTGGAGTATAATATTTGATTTCAAAAAATCAGAATTTGAATAAATTCATTATTGGTGGG
>NW_021771488.1:288787-288925 GCF_005508785.2 Acyrthosiphon pisum | reverse complement strand
TAGTTTATTAACTAAGTAACATTCGACCAGTTAATGGCTGCTTATATAATTTACATAAGATAACCAATGATCATATTTATTATGCTGAAGGTTGATCGCCCAAACCATCCCCAACCATTATTGTTATGAACTGATAAG
>NW_021771488.1:276663-288687 GCF_005508785.2 Acyrthosiphon pisum | reverse complement strand
GACTGTAACAAAAGACTTCATTGCCGTAGTATCATTTTTGATTACTTTTGGTCTTCTAAAGATCCTATATCGTGTATAGTTGAATAACTAATTAATGTAGCCGATTCATTTTCGATAGCTTCTTCTACTTGTATCTCTTCCTCTACAGACGCAGTGGTAGTGCCAATTGAAAGTACATTTTCCTTTACACTTATATGTTCTATCGATTTTTGTTCTTCTTCGAATGCTGCTGATGTAGCAATTTGTATTCTACTTTCGATTGCTTTAAAATTTTCTTTCACTGCTCGTCTGTTCACCGTTGTATTTAAAGTGTCAATTGATGTTGTTGGTTCTGTTTCTATATCAGTTAATATTTCATATCCCTTTAATTCAGTTGCAACTGAAAAATCAACCAACAAATTATTTTGAATTATTTTATCTACTTCATCCATCTGATCCTCGAAAGATGTATTTTCAATTGATAATAAAGTTTCATTTTCTGTTTCAATATTTATTTTCATTTGATTCTTAATCATTGTAGGCACGGAATCGATATGTAATGGGTTTTCATTTTCACATAAATATTCCACATTTAACTGTTCCTCTATAGATGTGGTAAAAATATCAATTGGTGTGATAGTTTTATTATTTCGTTCGACGTTCACTTTTGTCTGTTCTTCTGCAATATTCGCAACACAATGTATTGGAGTTTGAGCTTCATTTTCAGAACAATTTTTTACGATCTGATCATCTACAATTGTAGAAGATGTATTTATTGTTAATTGTGTTTGATTATCTGTATCAATGTTCACTTTACTTCCTTCCCCTGCCATTTCTGCTAATGAATCAATTAGTGTTGGAGTTTTATTTTCAGTAATTGTTTCAACTATTTGTTCCTTAATAGATTCAGTTAAATTGTCAATAAGTAATAATGTTTCAATTTCTGTTTTAGTATCAACTTTTATTTGCTGCTTTATGCTTGTAATTGAAGAATCTATAAATGCTGCATGTTCATTTTCAGATACATGCTCCACCACATTTGGTTCATTTACAAATGTTGTGTTAGTTCCAGTTGGGAATAGAGTTTCTGTTTTGGAATCAATAATTGCATTAATTTGTTTTTCCACATCTAAAAATGGAGAAAAAGTTGGTGTTGAATATTCGTTTTCTATAATTTTTTCCTCTAAAACTACTTTTACAGGCGTTATAGATTTATCATTTTGTAAAAGTGTTTCATTTTCTGTATCAATATACAACTTTGTAGATTCACCCAATACTTCACCCGATGAATGACTTGGTGCTGGAGATACTTCTTTAATAACTTTTTCTACACTTGTTCGAACGTCTACGGGTACAGAAGAAGAATCAGTACATGATGTTGTTGCGGTTTCAGTTATATCTGCTTCTACTTTTGGTTGCACCGTTAATTCCTCGGCTGATTCAATTGGTAAAATTGTATCATTTTCTGTATCATTATTCACTTTCGTATTTTCCCCCAGTATATTAACTGAAAAATTAACCTGTGTCGGAGATTTATTTTCAACTATGTCTACGCCTGTTTGAATATCTTTGGTTATAATGGAAGAATTAGTGATTGATATTTTTTTTGTTTCGTTTATATCTTCCACTTTCTTTATAGATTCCATATCTGATTTAATCGGTAGTAAAGTTTTGATAAGTTCATCGATTTCTTTCATTTCTTCCACAGAACTAGTGGATGTATCAATTTGTAAAAGTGTTTCATTTTTTGTATTTACTTGCACTTCTTTACCTAAAGATTTAATTTGTGAAAGAGATTCTTCTTCAATAATTTTTTCCAAATCTGTTTGAACATCTACGGTTAAAGTGGAAGAATCAGCAGATGCTGTTTTTGTGGTTACAGTTATATCTTCTTCTACTTTTGGTTCCACCATTGATTTCTCGGTTGAACAATTTGATAAGAGTGTTTCATTCTCTGTAACAATTTTAGTATTCATATTTTCCCCCTCTACTTCACCTAAAGAATCAATTAGTACATGGTCAACAATTTTTTCTGCATGAAATTGAATGTTAATTATTTCAGTTGAAGATTCAGTACATGATGTAATTTCAGGTTCAGTTATATTTTCAATTTTTGGTTCCGCAATAGATTCCACAGTTGATTCGATGGGTAATAAAGTTTCGTTTTCTGTTTTAATGTTCATATACATATTTTCCTGCACTAGTTCACCTAAAGAACTAATTGGTGACGGAGATTCTTCTTCAATAACTTTTTCCACATCTGTTTGAACATCTACGGTTAATGTAGAAGAATCAGCAGATGCTGTTTTTGTGGTTACAGTTATATCTTCTTCTACTTTTGGTTCCACCATTGATTCCTCGGTTGAACAATTTGATAAGAGTGTTTCATTCTCTGTAACAATTTTAGTATTCATATTTTCCCCCTCTACTTCACCTAAAGAATCAATTAGTACATCGCCAACAATTTTTTCTGCATGAAATTGATTGTTAATAATTTCAGTTGAAGATTCAGTACATGATGTGATTTCAGGTTCAGTTATATTTTCAATTTTTGGTTCCCCAATAGATTCCACAGTTGATTCGATGGGTAATAAAGTTTCGTTTTCTGTTTTAATGTTCATATACATATTTTCCTGCACTAGTTCACCTAAAGAACTAATTGGTGACGGAGATTCTTCTTCAATAACTTTTTCCACATCTGTTTGAACATCTACGGTTAATGTAGAAGAATCAGCAGATGCTGTTTTTGTGGTTACAGTTATATCTTCTTCTACTTTTGGTTCCACCATTGATTCCTCGGTTGAACAATTTGATAAGAGTGTTTCATTCTCTGTAACAATTTTAGTATTCATATTTTCCCCCTCTACTTCACCTAAAGAATCAATTAGTACATCGTCAACATTTTTTTCTGTATGATTTTGATAATTAATTATTATGGTTGAAGATTCCGTACATGATAGGATATTAGTTTCAGTAACTACAGTTGGTTCAATTTTTATTTCCTCTATAGACTCTTTTGTTGATAAAATTGGTAAAAGTTTTTCATCTTCTGAATCAATATTTACTTTCGATTTTCCACCCACTTCTTCAACTGAAGAATTAATTGGTGTTGGAGATTTTTTTGCCATATAATTTTTATTATTTGTTTGATCGTCTATCATATTTTCAGTTGAAAATTCAGTGCATGATGTGATTTCAGTTTCAGTTATATCTTCAACTGCATTAGGTTCCTCTACAGATTCCATGGTTAATCCAATTGGTAAAATGGTTTCATATTCTGTATCCATATTCACTTTCGTTTTTTCTCCAATTATCTTACCTGAAGAATTAAATAATACTGGGTTAACTACATTAAGCTTTTTCTCTATGTTTGTTTGACCGTCTACAGTGAAAATGCAGGAATCAGTATATTCTGTTATTTCGGTTACAGGTATATCTTCTACTACTTTTGGTTCCTTTTTGAATTCCATAGTAAATTCAATTGGTAATACAATTCCAGCAGTTGCTTCTATTGCCTTCCTATCTTCCACTGAAGAAGTAGATTTTTTTACTGGTAATATTGTTTCATTTCCGGTATCAATATTCATATCAATTTTCTCCACCACTGCGTTACCTGAAGAATTAATTGGTTCTGGAATAACTTCATCAAACTCTTTATCTATAGAGTCTTTTGTTGATACCATTGGTAAAAATGTTTCATCTTCTGTATCAAAATTTACTTTCGATTTTCTGCCCACATCTGAAGAATCAATTGGTACTGGAGATTTTTCTGTCATATATTTTTGTTTATTTGATTGAACATCTATCATATTTTCAGTTGATGATTCAGTGCATGATGCTATTTCAGTTTCAGTTATATCTTCAACTGCATTAGGTTCCTCTACAGATTCCATGGTTAATCCTATTGGTAAAATAGTTTCATATTCTGTATCCATATTAACTTGCGTTTTTTCTCCAATTACCTTACATGAAGAATTAATTAGCACTGTGGGCACTTCTTCGATTACTTTTTCTAAACCTGTTTTAGTTTCTACGATTATAGATGAGGAATCAGTACATGCTGTTATTTCGGTTACATTTATATCTTCTACTACTATTGATTCCTCTTTAAATTCTATATTTGATTCAATTAGTAATATTAATTCAGTAGATCCTTCTATTGCTTTCCTATCTTCCACTAGACCAGTAGATGTTTTAATTGGTAATACTGTTTCATTTTCTGTACCAATATTTACTTTCGATTTCCCACCCACTTCTTCATCAAAGGAATTAATTGGTGCCATAGATACTTCATCGGTCACATTTTCTACATCTATTTTAGTTTCTAAGTTCAAAGATGCAAAATCAGTACATAGCGTTATTTCAGTTACCGTTTTATCTTCTACTACTTTTGGTTCCTTGTTGAATACCATAGTTGATTTAATTGGTAATACAATTTCAGTAGTTCCTTCTATTGATTTCCTATCTTCCACTGAAGGGGTTGATGTTAATATTGGTAATTTTGTTTCTTTTCCGGTGCCAATATCCATATTAGTTTTTTCCGCAACTACCGCTCCTGAATAATTTATTGGTTCTGGGGTAACTACATCAAGCCCTTTCTCAGCATCTGTTAGAGCGTCTACAGTTAAAATGCAGGAATCAGTACATGATGAAATTTTGGTTTTTGTTATATTCTCTACTGTTTTCGGTATTGTAATAGTTTCCATGGTCAATTCAATAGGTAAAAGAATTTCATTTTCTGTATGAATATTTACATTCGATTTTCCACCCACTTCCTCATCTGAACAATTAATTGGTGCCTTAGATCTTTCTTCAATTACTTTTTCTAAATCAGTTTGAACGTTTATAGTTGCATTGGAAGGAGCAGTACATGATACTATTTTTGTTTGAGTTATATCTTCATTTATTTCTGGTTCTGCTATAGATTCAATTGTTGATTCAGTTAGTAAAATTGTTTCATATTCTGTATCTATATTCACTTTCGTTTTTTCTCCAATTATTTTAGAATTAATTAGTTCGGCGGGCACTTCTTCGATCACTTTTTCTACACCCATTTGAATTTCTAAAATTACAGATGAAGAATTAGTACATGATGTTATTTCTGCTACAGTTATATCTTCATCTTCTTTTGGTTCCTTTATAGATTCCATAGTTGATTTCATAGTTAATAAAGGGTCGATATGTCCATCTTTTTCTTTCTTCTCTTCCATAGACCCAGTAATTGAATCATTTGGTAATAAGATTTCATTTTCTTTATCAATGTTATCATTCATATTTTTCTCCACTACTTCACCTAATGAATGGATTGGTGTCGATGATTCTTCTTCAATAACGTTTTTTATATCCTTTTGATTGACAACAGTGGAAGAATCGGTATATGATCTGATTTTTATTTCAATTATATCTTCTTCTAATTTTGGTTCTTGTATAAATTCCATTGCTGATTCAATTGGTAATACAATTTCAGAAGTTTCCTCTATTACTTCTTTTTCTTCCACATAATTAAGCATCGGTAATAATGCTTCGCTTTCTGTATTAATGTTCAATTTAGTTTTTACCCCTACAATTTCACTTAAAATATTAATTGGTGTTGGAGATGGTTCAACAATTACATTATCTGAATCAATTTGCTTGTCAGTAATTTCAGTTGATGATTCAGTACAATACGGTATTTCAGTTGCTATAATACTTTCAACCAATTTTGGTTTCTCTATTGTTTCTATTGTTGATACAATTGGTAAATGTGTTTCAGTTTCTATATCAATGATCACTTTGGATTTTCTATCCACTTCTTCTTCCAAAAAATTAATTGGTACCGGAAGCGCTTCTTGATCGAACATTTTTTCTGCATGATCTTGATATTGTATTATTTTTGTTGAAGATTCAGTACATGATGTGATTTCAGTTATATCTTCAATTCCGTTTGGTTCCTTTATTGATTCCGTAGTTAATTTCATAGGTAATATAGTTTGGATAAGTCCATCTGTTTCTTCCTTTTCTTCCACAGATCCAGTAATTTTATCAATTTTTAAAAGTGTTTCATTTTCTGTATCAATATTCAGAACTACTAATTCACTTAAGACATTTTTTGGTGCCGTAGATTCTTCTTCAATAACTTTTTCCACATCTGTTTGAACATCTACGGTTAAAGTAGAAGAATCAGCAGATGCTGTTTTTGTGGCTACAGTTATATCTTCTTCTACTTTTGGTTCCATCATTGATTCCTCGGTTGAACAATTTGATAAGAGTGTTTCATTCACTGTAACAATTTTAGTATTCATATTTTCCCCCTCTACTTCACCTAAAGAATCAATTAGTACATCGTCAACAATTTTTTCTGCATGAAATTGATTGTTAATAATTTCAGTTGAAGATTCAGTACATGATGTGATTTCAGGTTCAGTTATATTTTCAATTTTTGGTTCCACATTTGATTCCACGGTTGATTCGATAGGTAATAAAGTTTCGTTTTCTGTTTTAATGTTCATATTCATATTTTCCTGCACTAGTTCACCTGAAGAACTAATTGGTGACGGAGATTCTTCTTCAATAACTTTTTCCACGTCTGTTTTAACGTCTGTGGTTTCAGTCGCAGAATTAGTACATGATGTTGTTTCGGTTACAGTTGCAATGTTCATTTTGGGGTTTTCCATGACTACTCCCGTTAAAGTATTAATTGGTACCGGAGATTCTTTTTCAATAATTTTTTCTGCATTATTTTGACCAATTGATGTTCGAGTGTTTGTTCCTGTATTTATTACATTATCATCTAACCTAACGTAGTATGTATCCGATCCGTCGATTTTTATATTTACTTGTTCATCCACAATTGCTCCCAAAGAATTCATTGTTGGGCTGATTTCACTTACGGTTACAATGTCTTCTTCTATTTGTTCATGTACGATAATTTCTAATGCTTCAATAGGTATTTTATTCTTATTGGTTACAAATTCTACCACAATTTTGCCCACTAAAGGTGCCGTAGAGTTGTCAATAATGGTAGGAGTCTCTGCTTCAGTACAAATAAGCATCTCATCAACCTTTTTATCAGGTTCACATTGAGAATAAATTAGTGGTGTAGATTCAATTTCTGTATGTTTTTTTATAGGTTTTTCCACTACTTCCCCAGCCGAAGAACTAATTGATATTGTTGTCTCGTTTTCTGTATTATCACAATTAATTTCATTTACGGTCGATTCTAGAGTTGTCACCTTATATTTTGGATTTAATGTTTTATGTAAGGTATTTTTTTCTGTTTTTGATTCCATAGTTTCTTCTAATATATCATTAGAAATTGGTTTTATTTTTACAGATTTATTTAGATATTCTAATGTTTCAATTTCAGTATCAGTTGGTATAGTTTCATCTATAGTTTCTCTTTTCTCTAATCTTATATTTTTCATGTATAACTTGTTTGGGGATAAGGTTGGTTCTGGTGTATTTTGTAATTCCCTTTTTGTTTTTTCTGTATCACATGTTGCTGGATATTTAGGTATCGTTAATATTTCCATTGCATCTAACTTATCTAAGGTACTTAATATCCTTAGTTTGAGAATAAATGAGTTATTTTCAATTAATTGTATTTTTGATGGGATTAATACTGTTATAGCTGTATTTGAGAACTGTAAGTCTGATGTATTTATTCCTATTGTTACTTTTGCCGCATTTTTTGAAACTTTTGCATTAAGTGTTGGTATGCTTTGTGAATTTGATTTATCGAAAATATTCTCAGCTGGCGGTGGTAATTCATATATAATATCTTTTTCTATAGTTACATCATTAGCACTACATACTTTTGTTAACCCCGGCGATTCGATTTCGGCTTGCATTGATACACTTTCTGTTGAATTTGATTTCGTACTTGTATTTTGTACAACTTCATTTAAAGTTTCTTTTTCGACCAAATGTGGTATTTTTATTACATTTTCCGTAAACTGTAATTTTACTGTTTCGTATTCATTTTTATCGTCTATATTTTCCACTGCATCAGTTTCTTCGGGTATATTAATTGAGTCAATGATATCTATTGTAGTTTGAATTTCTTTTGAACTATTTTCTTCTACTGTTACAAGCTCTAAAGTATTCATTATCCGTGTTTCTAGTGTTGGCCGAAGTTCTATGAATGGAGTTATAATTTCTGTGTTGTGTGATTTTTGAAAGTCTTGCAACGCTTTTATTTCTACGGCGTTAGTTTCTACAATTGTATCATTTTCATTTACATTGATTGTTTGTATTTCTTGTTTGCTATCTGTGTTTGTATTTTCTATCTCTATATTATCAAAGTCATTTATTAATGGGATTTTACATTGAGTTGTAACTGTTACTTCGTTTTTAGGTAATATTATTTCATCTGTATTTTTAATTATTGTAACACTTGGTATTTCAACCAACACAGCCTCTAGATCTTGTACTATTTCATCATTATTAATTTTCTTTAGTTTGTCATCTTGGGTATCGTTGTCTATTATCATGTTTTTAAACTCAATGTCTATTTGTTGGTCATTTGGGTGATTCATGGCTGTATTTACAAGTGTTTGAAGTTTTATTTCACCTAATGTATGTGCATACAAACCATTTGGATTTATTTTTGTTTTTATTATATTTTCAACATATTTATGTAGATGGTTATTATCCGTTTTTTGTTGGTCTAATATTATTTCTGTACTATTAGTGTTGTTATTAATTTGAATTTCATGTAAATTATTTGTTAGATGTTTATCGTGAGTTTCAAAAGTTGAAGTATTATCTGTATTTAATAAATCCCTATTTAAATATAATTGTGTAATTTTTTCAACCATTTTATTTTTGAAACTGTTTAAAACAGGTTCAATTGACTTTTCAATTATTAATTTTTGTTTTTCATTCTGGATCAAAGTTAATGTAACATCTTTATAGGATATATTATTTGTCTGTTCTTTATTATCTTCCGATTTATATTCTGTAGTCGCTAATGTAACTTCCTTTGACGCTAATACTATGTTATTTATTACAGAACTTTGAATATTTGTATTTTCATCCGGGAAAATAACGTTATTGATTTTGAATTCATCTGTTACCAGTTCACAATTTGTGTTTTTATCAAAATTAATTGTTACTAAATTACTTGTGTCTAAAGGTTTATTACTCTCTTTACTTACAGGATTCAATTCTTTATTGAGATTTTCATGAAACTGATTTGTTTTAATTAAGTCTATACTATGTTCTGAGGATTTCTGTAAATGTTGTCTATGTATTTCCATTTTACTATCTGATTTATGAATGGTGTTATTATTAAATTGATTGGAGTGTAATACATTATCTTCATTAGTTGTTGAATATTTTATTTTCATTATTTCATTTGTAGACAATTCGTTGTTTTTGCGTACTGCAAACTGTTTATCTCTCGTATGATCGGCGAATGGTACGATACTATGATCGAATATTTCATCTTTAATCGTCTCATCTATTTTACTATTGTGTTTATTTTGTTTTATCATTAATTCTTTAGGCATGTTATTGATATTGCCACATAGTTCATCAGAATCATTATCTATTGATTCAATTTCATTTAGATGACTACATTTTATGTCTTTATCGATTGTACCAATGTGTTTTATTTTTGTTTGACCATTAGTCAGTAAATGTTCACTATCATGTTCATTTGTGGCATTAATGGGCTGTTCAAACATATTATCTATATTAATATTTATGCTAATTGGCTGTGCAAGAAGAGTTTCAAAGCTTGACTGCATTTCATTTGAATTGTTTTTATGTGTTATGTTTATATCCCTAGGAAACTCGGAAATTATTTTTAACACTTGTATGGAACATTTTTCACAAATACTATTAGTTATTTTTGTAATAACACTTGCAAAAGGAGTATTAATATTGTATTGTGCCGAATCAATAATTTGTTGAGTCACAGTATCATTTGGATTTGATTCTATCTCGTTATTGTCCATTACAACTACAGTTTTTCTGTCTTCATCATCAAAACACGATACTTCATTTTGTATACATGGTTCGTTGTCTATGCATTTGATTTCGGATTCATATATTCTAGTGGTAGGGTCTAAAAGTTTTTCAATCAGTTTATTTTCGTCCATAAGTTCAATTGTTTTAAACGTTTGATTGTGTTTTTTTACATTATGTAAATTCTCAATTTTCAAACTTTCCACCAATACACTGTTTGTAGGTTGTAAGCGAGTTGATGATACATTTTTTACCTCAGGTATATCTTTTGTAATTCCAACATGTTCATTGAACTTTGTCATGGGCTTCTTTATTCGCTCACTTTCAGAATCTATAGTATTTATATCACTTGCTTTACTATTTTTATAGGTAATATCTACGTCATTCCAAAAGTTTTTGTCAGTGGATTTTGTTTTTGAATGAATTTTAGGTACATTTAAATCACTGACATAAGTATCATGGATGTTGTAGGTTTCAATTTTTGGTAGAATATTCGAATACTTTGGAATTTCATTGATCATATCAGCTTCCGAACTTTTTTCGGATATGCTAGATGTATTTTTATGAACCCTTTTTTTGAAATTTACACTATTTGATTCAAATTTTGTGACAATAGACATAACGTCTGTTCGTTTAGGGGTTTTTTCAGATTCTGGAAGAATATTTTTACAAATAGATGGTTTGCTGGGTTCAATGACAGGTATACTATTGTCACATGTTTCAAGAGATGACTGTTTAGATTTAGAACACTTAGTTACTGGTTTATATTTCTTTGTGCCTAACCGAATTTGAGATCTAGAATTTGTCGGGCTTTTTTCTACTGATATGTAGTATGGAGAGCGGCAAATGGATAAACTGTTTCGTACTAGAGTTAATGTATACACTCCTTCTGCGAATGGTGTGTAAATAACTTTGATTCGATCTTTATCATAAATATAGTCCATGGGAATTGATTTTGGTTCAACAATATTTGCAGGGTTTTTGCTTAATATTGTGATTTGACCAATTTCACCGTTCCGTCCATTGAGTCTAATTGAGATGTTATCAAAATTATTATCATATTTTGAGTACAAGTAAAATTCTGATTGACGTCCAACAGTTGCAGTAATCAAACCTAGGCCACGTGCAACATAAGAGTCATCGACTAAGTTCTCCATAAATTGGTCGATTTTCGTTTTTTCGTTGCGAATTTCATTAGAATTCAACAATTGAGCACTTTTAATGAAACTATACACTTTTGGTTCATCCTCTGCAATTATCTAAAAAAAAAAAAAATTTTGTATAAGTTAATAATCTATTGCATAAGAATTTTATTAAAGATATATAAAATGTATTATATTATACCTATTATTATTTATTATTTATATGAAAGATATTTAGATATCTAAACATTATTTACATACATCCATACAGATACCTAATAATTATGTAAATCAGGTTTCAGTTCTATTTAAATATAGATATAATTAAACAAGTACAGTTTCCTTATATAACACTATCCACAAACGTATTTGTGTATTAAATTTGTATAGGTATACGAATAATTAAAAAAATGAAATAAAATAATCAGCTCTTTGAGTGGATATTAAAATATAAAACTGAATGTGAGTATAATTTTTTTAATACCTAATTTTTTAGGCTTACCAGAGGAATGTCAAAGTGTTTTTGTATCAATCCTTGCACAGTAATAACATTTTCCGGTACATTCTTGTTATTCAGAATTGATTCAGATGATATTGTCGTATCTGCTGTCACAACAGTAGTAGTTTTCTGTCCATCTATATAAAAATAAAAAATAACTAAAAAAGGTTTACTTATTGTGTATCGAAATACTACCTATACAACAAAATCTTGTAAGTTTTAAACATTTCCCAATAACCGAATTCCTCTTTTATTGGTTTGAGTATTTTTTTTTTTATTAATGGACATTCAACAATGAAATTTAGTCTCACATCGAAAAAACGATCTACCATTTTATTTGACTATTTGTTATAATAACACGTTTGTGTTTATCTTTGTATGCCTTATATATTTTATGTTCTGCTTATCATTCATGTCCAATACAATATGTAAATACCTAAAATTTTTAGTTCC
>NW_021771488.1:269632-276563 GCF_005508785.2 Acyrthosiphon pisum | reverse complement strand
CGACCTAGATGGGCAACCGCAAGTCGTGGATTGGATTTAGCACTTGGTACATTATTTAACGTAGTTTAAATTATTTACTCTCTAAACTTTTCTGACATCTCTACAAAAATCTCTGGTGTTTTCGTAAAATTTCAATTGAGTAGTATTGTTGAATATATTAGCTACACATATGATAGGTATATACATTAGATTTTAAGATATACCTACCTATATTTTATTTATTCGAGGACATAAGTGCGTCAATTTGAAGCATGCTTGTACATTATATATCTAGTAACACCGAGTAACCATTTATACCTAGACAAAAAAAATAATAATAATAATAATAATAATAATTTCTACTAATACTATTTTAATCTGCAACCAATGGCAACCATTTATGACGAAAAAAATTTCCATTTCCACCGTGAATCTTAAGATCTCCGTTTGACCACTTCTTTAAAATGCGAATATCAGAAAATCCTTTGTTATTGCACATCTAGATCATTAAAGGAACCACTATTCCAAATTCAATTTCGTACGTTTTATAGTTTTTGAGATGTAGCAACGAATGAGCGAGTGGTACCAAATACGTATTTGGTATGTTAGAGTAATAACTGTTTAAAAATAATATATTTTGTTAATTACTTGTAATCATATATTATAGTAAATAAATGAACGTAATAATATTTAACGAAATAGTTAAATAAAATATCTACCTGCACAGTACGACTGTATTAAATGAAAAGAACAGCAATGCGCTGTAAAATTGGTAAAATAGACATTTTGATTGATCATGACAAAATAATAAATCAACATATTCTTCCATCACCAAAACTATTTTTTTGTGACGTTCAAATTCCAAGAATAAAGATGGAATATTGTATACATTTGTCACTGTGCAGACATAAAATATTGTATTACCTACCTATACTCTGTTCAGCCAGAGTCATGTCTTAGGTGAACCGGTTTCGATGGAAGCGTGACGTGGGGGGACGCTCAGAATCGCTGTGTTCTCTCGTCGAACAGAGTATACTTAAATGTTTTGTCCCTCATCTGTAGTTATATTTGTAACTTTTAAGGCCGATGCATGTCCATTAGGTCAGGCCATGGCCTATCCGGATAGACCCATAGTCATATCTAAGGTTAACTAATTACTATAGATATAGAGAGTTCTGGGTATTAACGATATAAAAAGTTTAAGTTAAGTTGCTTTTAACTAAGAATTACCTATATAAAGATAATATTATATTTAAATATAAAAATAAAATGGCGATAGTGTGACATTAACGTAGCATACTACTCAATACTTTCCACTTCGAAGAAAATGTATGAATATGTACCTAATAAGTAACCATTAATTGTATATTATATACCTAGTAAGAATTTATTGTTTCTATAGTGATAAACAAAGAGTTAGAAAAAATCAGTTAGAGAAACAAAATATTTATACCCACCCAAGAACATATTTATATTAAAAAAATTTTAGCACGCTATTCGATATTTTTCCTTTACGAAGTAAATCTATGAATCGTATATATAATGTATTTGTTTATAAGTAACCATGACAGCAAAAACCTTACGAAAAATCGGGTCAGAAACAAAAACGCGTATCCAGCTAAAAAGTATATTTATATTAATACTTCACTTGTAACTAATTAAACGGGTTACATTAATATAGATATGTTTTTGGACTGGGTACATATTTTTTTTGCTAACCAATTTAACGAGGCTGATTTTCGTAACGCTTTGTATGTTGCCATAGAAACGCAATTAATTAAATTCCTAACAACATTTAGCATATTACTAAATATTTTCCCACTGCAGCACTATATATACCCAAAAACATATCTACGATTTCTTAACTTTCCTTGTAGAGGAAATATATATAGTAACATTCTACTTAATATAATTTATCCAAACGATTTTTTTTCATGATAATACCTATATTATCACAGTTATCTACACAAGTCGGCGTACTACTATATAATATGTATCCATTTGAACTACTAGCGCATTATAGTTAATACATTGTTCCAAATAAGAAGACACCAGATTTACGTAGTAAAACCGGTTTTTCCCGTGGCTTCTTATTTGGATCAGGCTACAGATATCATAGATGTGACTTGAACACCCTAAATAATATGGAAAATTATAGTTTTTCATTAATCGTACATAAACGATTGCTTGAACATTAAAAATAAGATTGAACAATGAACATACATTTATTTATTTTAATTATGTTAAGTCTTTCAACAGTAGGTCTTATTAATGAGGGGGATGGTACTATCGGTTTAGAACACGTGTATGTATGGTAAAGCTAAATATTAGCCACTGAAAACCTGGGTGCTTACTCGGCTAGTTTCAACAATATTATTGAATATCAAATATAATCTTTAAAATGACGTGTTGTTTTTTTCGACGAGAAAATTTTTAAATAAATACATGAATAATATTATATTTTTTCATTGAAAATAACATGTAATTTTAACAACAACAAAAAACCGAAATAATTCCATTCTGTCACTCATAACTTTAAACTTAACTGACACTTTTTTACAATAACTTAACTAAGAGTGAAACATATTAGTTAACTTGTTCAGCCTTGGGTATATAATTAGTATAGATCAGTATAAATATTTAACGATATTTTTTAACAGTGCAATTATTAGTTTCTACCTGCAGATATTACAAACATGGTCGTGCCATGAAAAAACCCGAACTAACATTGACAGTATTACTTTAAAAATCAAAGACTCAACTTGCGATGACCACTATTCATGGTCTTAGTTTTAATGATTCATAATGAGTAATAAGAAATAAAAAAATCATAGATCAAAGAATTAATTGAATGGATTTTTCGATATTTTTTAATGTTATTATAATAATATGTGCCTAAGGTATACCTAATTCAATATTGTATAGACATATATATAGGTAGTTATTATGTTATTTATGAAGATTGTGTTTTTTCATGTGGATGATTTTTCAATTCAATTATCCATCCTATTACATTATAATACTCGGTTTCATTGTTTATTTGTGAGTAACAAATTGTATAAACAATAAAAAAATAAAATTTGTTTTATAAATTATTCAGTTCATCTATCAGTTATAAAAACATTTAAAATTGTTTATTGTATTATTCATATTGGAATTATTAATTGAATCTACCGAATTTTTACTGGTCTAAATTGCTAAAATAAGGGCATGACTATTAAATAATTGGATCCATGCCCTAAACTGTTCGAAAGTGTATTTATATAATATTTTATTAATGCTTGTTTATTTTATTCATATACCATTTAATTTTTTAGTCGTTCTATTATTATTGTTATTACTATTACTATTATTATTATTATTAGTTTGGTAGTAAGGTGTATGCGTGTGCGTGGGACAAGGATTCTAGCGTGAACGCGCCCTTCTTAAAACCCAGAAAAGCTTCATTGGCATGACAGTGTAATCGCCTATTCCGCACACAAACAGTTCAGCTATCCAACAGACACGATTCGTTAGAAGCTACTTCAAATATCTTTTTTTCTCTTCGTTTTCATAAAACCAAACAAATAAAATGCCTAGTGGACGTCCTTTGTGGCAGGTAAAGTAAAATATTTAATTATTTACCTAACAATAATAACATATTATATATATTTTTTTATAATATTAACAAACTTTAAGTTTATTAACAATATTTTATATGATCAAAATTATTTAATAATATTACACATTGGATTGAAATCGTGGAATAGTTATTTGAATGACATAATTTATTAATTTACTAGTAGGTAGGTAGGTAGTTGATAAGAGTTTTAATAATAATAAAATTATAATGATTTAAGAAATATTCATTTAATTCAGTTTAATTTAAAAACCATATTGGTTATAGATATACTGCGGTTTTTGTAATAAGTACAAGTTTGTTTTGGTTGATGGGTAGATTTTAAGATATTTAAATTCTATTTAATAGATTTTCAAACAATTTACTACCTATTATAACAAAGTTTTATAAAAGTTTAGCAAACTATCGTTACAAATTATTTTATAATTTATAATTTAAATTTAAAAACCAGTTTTACTATTGAAATAGTTTTATTGAGTATTTAGGTTTTGGTAAAGTATGACGTGTTATTGTATTCATTACATCATAGTATCATATTAATGTTTATAATATATATTATACTAGCAGTGTACTTCGTAGCTCGTTAAAAATACAAACTTTATATGATTCAAAATGTATGTTCAATTCGTCATTTAATACCCTGCGTAGTGATGTTCAAAACTTTTCGTGACAAGTTTCTGTGGATTTACCGCATCTTAAGCTCCATTAAATATTTTTAACACAGTCATACATACTAAAATTATATTTAATCATAATTTTTTTATTTTTTGTAATCAATAGAAACCTTATAATGAACGAAAATATATTATTTTTGACAATAGCCTTATCAGTTGAGGAGTATACAAATAAAAAAAAAATTAAATAAATAAAAATATTATTAATATTATTATTATTTCTATAAAAAAATTTTAAATTTGCAATAAAAAAAATTAAGTGTCACTTATAGAGATAAAAATATAGCCTATAGATCCTTGGGATAGTGTAGCTTTCTGATGATACGAACATTTTTTAAATCGGCTAAGTAGTTCCAGAGATTACCTCGAACAAACAATTTTCTTCTTTATGTATTAATTATATAGATAATAATATGTAATATTGATAAATCTTAAATGTACTGTAGTAATTCATCAGCTACATAGTACGGACCTATACACTTGCTTATTAGTTTTATTTTATTCTAATATGATTTTTATAATATTTGTGGAATAATGTTGATTAAAATAGTGTTATTAGAAAGTGCATTAAAATATATAGGTACTACTTAGGTATATTTGTATAATCGATATATATATATATATGTATAATATATACATCTTTAGGATCAGCAATAATTCAGAAATACATAAATAGGTATTCATACAGTTACTATTATTGTGTTATTGACGCATTCATAAAAATGTCTCTAAAATATTTAAAAATAATAAAGTTTGTAATACTGATATTTAATAAAATGTGTACAACTGAATTCGTACTGGACTATCATTACTGAACAAATTAATTTCAATAGATAAAGTAGGGCAGGGCAGTATTTCTAATTGTTGGAGATGTTACAAAATATGATGGAATAGGTACATGTTCAAACATAACAATATGTTATTAAATAGGTATTTTTACTTAGACACCGCACTCGGACTCAATCATGAAAAAAACCTAGATATAATTAATTTTTCAAAACAAGCAAAATTGTTCAATCATATTTATATATATATAAAAAAAAAAGTTGTAACCTAATTATATATTAACTTATCTTTGTATCTAAGCACACCATCTCATATTAGTTTGTAACTAATTGTAACTAATAGCCTTTGTTATCGATGTTATTTTAAAAGATCAATAAAAGAAAAAAAAATCAGTATCTACTATTTATTATAATCAATGGCTTTAATAATAACTAATAAAGAATTAATCAATAAGTTCGTTTTAATTAATGTTAGTTTAAACTTAACGCCTACTATAATAGTCAAGTTAGTATTTTGTTCAGTTAATGGATTACCATACGCCATAATATATGTGTATTAATTTCCAATTTTAACTAAATAATTATTATTCATTTTTATATTTCTCAAGGAATACATTAAAATTACAATTTTAACAGTTTAACATATCTATTTAATATATAAAAAAGACACATTTTAAGTAAATCATTTTTAAGTTTTTATAAAATAAATTTAATTGTTTGAATAACTGATTATACAATTTTACAACAATGATATTGATTACCTATACGATGGAATTGTTATGAACTTTAATTCTAATTTATTATTAAAATATATAAAAGCTCGATCATTCATAATAATATTTAAACCATACAAATGGTTTAATTGGGGCAGCTAAAATGTATTGAATACTTGACTTTTATTTAGGTGGGATTAATCTTTATTCTATATCATATTTTAATTTTGACAAATGTATTTATAGTTTAAAGTTTTACTTTTTTTAATTCAAGGTCACGTCCGCTAGACTACTTTATCATACTCATCACGTCTAATAAAGTGTCTAAGGATGAAAATCATCATGAAAATATATTTTCATAGTCATCGGTAGAGGGGAGAGCCAGTCGGTTAGTCTGATGTAGTCGACTTGTCATTAACGATCTAAATATAAAAATCAAGTATATTCCTCATTTTAATTCAGTTCAAGGTGTTGATAAATCAACCGATGTATAATTTTAGGATTTTTGTTTTGTTGTTATCTCAAAGTTTATGTTTCCAGCTGTAGTGATAATACGTGTTTACGAACAACCACAATTTACATTTTACATGATATTATGTACAGCGTGGGATATGTGATAACTGTATTATAGTTAGTTTCTTAATTTTCATTACACGCGTTGTTTATAAATAATAACGTTTTAATCCAAATACACATAGTATGCGTGGTGTAACCTGAGGTAATGCAATACAGGCCACTCGTTGATTTATGCGACTCCCTGTTGTATATAAAGATACAAATGTGTGTGAGTGTGCCAATTGAGTGTGCGTATTCAATGCATTTTTCTTTCGATATTATCGGATTTTATTTATATGAAATAAATAAACCCTCGGTTGGCAAGGAATCAAATACGTAGGTATATAATAATATTATATACGTGCCATGTCGAAGGTCCTTCACAAAGAAAAGGGGGTTCAGGTTTTATTAAACGTTTCCCTGCAAATAGAACTTGGATCTTAGTCAACTTTTGATAACCATTAAAAATATGATTTAAAAGTTTTTGATTACGTGTGACCGTTGACTATAAAAAGAATAATAACAATAAAAAGTATCTTATACGACATAAGGTTCACATTGTACCGATCTTCTTCGTAAGCGCGTAAGATGTAACTTAAAACGATC
>NW_021771488.1:251883-269532 GCF_005508785.2 Acyrthosiphon pisum | reverse complement strand
ATATTTTTAATGGTTATCAAAAGTTGACTAAGATCCAAGTTCTATTTGCAGGGAAACGTTTAATAAAACCTGAACCCCCTTTTCTTTGTGAAGGACCTTCGACATGGCACGTATATAATATTATTATATACCTACGTATTTGATTCCTTGCCAACCGAGGGTTTATTTATTTCATATAAATAAAATCCGATAATATCGAAAGAAAAATGCATTGAATACGCACACTCAATTGGCACACTCACACACATTTGTATCTTTATATACAACAGGGAGTCGCATAAATCAACGAGTGGCCTGTATTGCATTACCTCAGGTTACACCACGCATACTATGTGTATTTGGATTAAAACGTTATTATTTATAAACAACGCATGTAATGAAAATTAAGAAACTAACTATAATACAGTTATCACATATCCCACGCTGTACATAATATCATGTAAAATGTAAATTGTGGTTGTTCGTAAACACGTATTATCACTACAGCTGGAAACATAAACTTTGAGATAACAACAAAACAAAAATCCTAAAATTATACTTCGGTTGATTTATCAACACCTTGAACTGAATTAAAATGAGGAATATACTTGATTTTTATATTTAGATCGTTAATGACAAGTCGACTACATCAGACTAACCGACTGGCTCTCCCCTCTACCGATGACTATGAAAATATATTTTCATGATGTTATGGTGGTGTTCCTTAGACACTTTATTAGACGTGATGAGTATGATAAAGTAGTCTAGCGGACGTGACCTTGAATTAAAAAAAGTAAAACTTTAAACTATAAATACATTTGTCAAAATTAAAATATGATATAGAATAAAGATTAATCCCACCTAAATAAAAGCCAAGTATTCAATACATTTTAGCTGCCCCAATTAAACCATTTGTATGGTTTAAATATTATTATGAATGATGGAGCTTTTATATATTTTAATAATAAATTAGAATTAAAGTTCATAACAATTCCATCGTATAGGTAATCAATATCATTGTTGTAAAATTGTATAATCAGTTATTCAAACAATTAAATTTATTTTATAAAAACTTAAAAATGATTTACTTAAAATGTGTCTTTTTTATATATTAAATAGATATGTTAAACTGTTAAAATTGTAATTTTAATGTATTCCTTGAGAAATATAAAAATGAATAATAATTATTTAGTTAAAATTGGAAATTAATACACATATATTATGGCGTATGGTAATCCATTAACTGAACAAAATACTAACTTGACTATTATAGTAGGCGTTAAGTTTAAACTAACATTAATTAAAACGAACTTATTGATTAATTCTTTATTAGTTATTATTAAAGCCATTGATTATAATAAATAGTAGATACTGATTTTTTTTTCTTTTATTGATCTTTTAAAATAACATCGACAACAAAGGCTATTAGTTACAATTAGTTACAAGCTAATATGAGATGGTGTGCTTAGATACAAAGATAAGTTAATATATAATTAGGTTACAACTTTTTTTTATATATATATATATATATATAAATATGATTGAACAATTTTGCTTGTTTTGAAAAATTAATTATATCTAGGTTTTTTTCATGATTGGGTCCGAGTGCGGTGTCTAAGTAAAAATACCTATTTAATAACATATTGTTATGTTTGAACATGTACCTATTCCATCATATTTTGTAACATCTCCAACAATTAGAAATACTGCCCTGCCCTACTTTATCTATTGAAATTAATTTGTTCAGTATTACAAACTTTATTATTTTTAAATATTTTAGAGACATTTTGATGAATGCGTCAATAACACAATAATAGTAACTGTAATACCTATTTATGTATTTCTGAATTATTGCTGATCCTAAAGATGTATATATTATATATATATCGATTATACAAATATACCTAAGTATATTATACTATAACTATATATTTTAATGCACTTTCTAATAACACTATTTTAATCAACATTATTCCACAAATATTATAAAAATCATATTAGAATAAAATAAAACTAATAAGCAAGTGTATAGGTCCGTACTATGTAGCTGATGAATTACTACAGTACATTTAAGATTTATCAATATTACATATTATCTATATAATTAATACATAAAGAAGAAAAATTGTTTGTTCGAGGTAATCTCTGGAACTACTTAGCCGATTTAAAAAATGTTCGTATCATCAGAAAGCTACACTATCCCAAGGATCTATAGGCTATATTTTTATCTCTATAAGTGACACTTAATTTTTTTTATTGCAAATTTAAAATTTTTTTATAGAAATAATAATAATATTAATAATATTTTTATTTATTTAATTTTTTTTTTATTTGTATACTCCTCAACTGATAAGGCTATTGTCAAAAATAATATATTTTCGTTCATTATAAGGTTTCTATTGATTACAAAAAATAAAAAAATTATGATTAAATATAATTTTAGTATGTATGACTGTGTTAAAAATATTTAATGGAGCTTAAGATGCGGTAAATCCACAGAAACTTGTCACGAGAAGTTTTGAACATCACTACGCAGGGTATTAAATGACGAATTGAACATACATTTTGAATCATATAAAGTTTGTATTTTTAACGGGCTACGAAGTACACTGCTAGTATAATATATATTATAAACATTAATATGATACTATGATGTAATGAATACAATAACACGTCATACTTTACCAAAACCTAAATACTCAATAAAACTATTTCAATAGTAAAACTGGTTTTCAAATTTAAATTATAAACTATAAAATAATTTGTAACGATAGTTTGCTAAACTTTTATAAAACTTTGTTATAATAGGTAGTAAATTGTTTGAAAATCTATTAAATAGAATTTAAATATCTTAAAAATCTACCCATCAACCAAAACAAACTTGTACTTATTACAAAAACGGCAGTAGGTATATCTATAACCAATATGGTTTTTAAATTAAACTGAATTAAATAAATATTTCTTAAATCATTATAATTTTATTATTATTAAAACTCTTATCAACTACCTACCTACCTACTAGTAAATTAATAAATTATTTCATTCAAATAACTATTCCACGATTTAAATCCAATGTGTAATATTATTAAATAATTTTGATCATATAAAATATTGTTAATAAACTTAAAGTTTGTTAATATTATAAAAAAATATATATAATATGTTATTATTGTTAGGTAAATAATTAAATATTTTACTTTACCTGCCACAAAGGACGTCCACTAGGCATTTTATTTGTTTGGTTTTATGAAAACGAAGAGAAAAAAAGATATTTGAAGTAGCTTCTAACGAATCGTGTCTGTTGGATAGCTGAACTGTTTGTGTGCGGAATAGGCGATTACACTGTCATGCCAATGAAGCTTTTCTGGGTTTTAAGAAGGGCGCGTTCACGCTAGAATCCTTGTCCCACGCACACGCATACACCTTACTACCAAACTAATAATAATAATAATAGTAATAGTAATAACAATAATAATAGAACGACTAAAAAATTAAATGGTATATGAATAAAATAAACAAGCATTAATAAAATATTATATAAATACACTTTCGAACAGTTTAGAGGGCATGGATCCAATTATTTAATAGTCATGCCCTTAATTTAGCAATTTAGACCAGTAAAAATTCGGTAGATTCAATTAATAATTCCAATATGAATAATACAATAAACAATTTTAAATGTTTTTATAACTGATAGATGAACTGAATAATTTATAAAACAAATTTTATTTTTTTATTGTTTATACAATTTGTTACTCACAAATAAACAATGAAACCGAGTATTATAATGTAATAGGATGGATAATTGAATTGAAGAATCGTCCACATGAAAAAACACAATCTTCATAAATAACATAATAACTACCTATATATGTCTATACAATATTGAATTAGGTATACCTTAGGCACATATTATTATAATAACATTAAAAAATATCGAAAAATCCATTCAATTAATTCTTTGATCTATGATTTTTTTATTTCTTATTACTCATTATGAATCATTAAAACTAAGACCATGAATAGTGGTCATTGCAAGTTGATTCTTTGATTTTTAAAGTAATACTGTCAATGTTAGTTCGGGTTTTTTCATGGCACGACCATGTTTGTAATATCTGCAGGTAGATACTAATAATTGCACTGTTAAAAAATATCGTTAAATATTTATACTGATCTATACTAATTATATACCCAAGGCTGAACAAGTTAACTAATATGTTTCACTCTTAGTTAAGTTATTGTAAAAAGTGTCAGTTAAGTTTAAAGTTAAGAGTGACAGAATGGAATTATTTCGGTTTTTTGTTGTTGTTAAAATTACATGTTATTTTCAATGAAAAAATATAATATTATTCATGTATTTATTTAAAAATTTTCTCGTCGAAAAAAACAACACGTCATTTTAAAGATTATATTTGATATTCAATAATATTGTTGAAACTAGCCGAGTGAGCACCCAGGTTTTCAGTGGCTAATATTTAGCTTTACCATACATACACGTGTTCTAAACCGATAGTACCATCCCCTTCAGTAATGAGACCTACTGTTGAAAGACTTAACATAATTAAAATAAATAAATGTATGTTCATTGTTCAATCTTATTTTTAATGTCCAAGCAATCGTTTATGTACGATTAATGAAAAACTATAATTTTCCATATTATTTAGGGTGTTCAAGTCATATCGATGATATCTGTAGCCTGATCCAAATAAGAAGCCACGAGAAAAACCGGTTTTACTACGTAAATCTGGTGTCTTCTTATTTGGAACAATGTATTAACTATAATGCGCTAGTAGTTCAAATGGATACATATTATATAGTAGTACGCCGACTTGTGTAGATAACTGTGATAATACAGGTGTTATAATGAAAAAAAAATCGTTTGAATAAATTATATTAAGTAGAATGTTACTATATATATTTCCTCTGCAAGGAAAGTTAAGAAATCGTAGATATGTTTTTGGGTATATATAGTGCTGCAGTGGGAAAATATTTAGTAACATGCTAAATTTTGTTAGGAATTTAATTAATTGCGTTTCTATGGCAACATACAAAGTGTTACGAAAATCAGCCTCGTTAAATTGGTTTACAAAAAAAATATGTACCCAGTCCAAAAACATATAGATATTAATGTAACCCGTTTAATTAGTTACAAGTGAAGTTTTAATATAAATATACTTTTTTGCTGGATACGCGTTTTTGTTTCTGACCCGATTTTTCGTAAGGTTTTTGCTGTCATGGTTACTTATAAACAAATACATTATATATACGATTCATAGATTTTCTTCGTAAAGGAAAAATATCGAATAGCGTGCTATGATTTTTTTAATATAAATATGTTCTAGGGTGGGTATAAATATTTTGTTTCTCTAACTGATTTTTTCTAACTCTTTGTTTATCACTATAGAAACAATAAATTCTTACTAGGTATATAATATACAATTAATGGTTACTTATTAGATAGTACATATTCATACATTTTCTTCGAAGTGGAAAGTATTGAGTAGCATGCTACGTTAATGTCACACTATCGCCATTTTATTTTTATATTTAAATATAATATTATCTTTATATAGGTAATTCTTAGTTAAAAGCAACTTAACTTAAACTTTTTATATCGTTAATACCCAGAACTCTCTATATCTATAGTAATTAGTTAACCTTAGATATGACTATGGGTCTATCCGGATAGGCCATGGCCTGACCTAATGGACATGCATCGGCCTTACAAGTTACAAATATAACTACAGATGAGGGACAAAACATTTAAGTATACTCTGTTCGACGAGAGAACACAGCGATTCTGAGCGTCCCCCCACGTCACGCTTCCATCGAAACCGGTTCACCTAAGACATGACTCTGGCTGAACAGAGTATAGGTAGGTAATACAATATTTGTATGTCTGCACAGTGACAAATGGATACAATATTCCATCTTTATTCTTGGAATTTGAACGTCACAAAAAAATAGTTTTTGTGATGGAAGAAAATGTTGATTTATTATTTCGTCATGATCAAGCAAAAATGTCTATTTTACCAATTTTACAGCGCATTGCTGTTCTTTTCATTTAATACAGTCGTACTGTGCAGGTAGATATTTTATTTAACTATTTCGTTAAATATTATTACGTTCATTTATTTACTATAATATATGCTTACAAGTAATTAACAAAATATATTATTTTTAATCAGTTATTACTCTAACATCTCTAACAACTAAGCTTTAGGTACACTGACTTCTATTTGTCCTTGACCTGAGGTACACTAAAACTGAGATACACTCAAACTGAGATACACCTATACTTTATAGGATTTTCTAGGAATTTCTAAAAAAAAATGCGATGCTGGAACATATAAATATATAATTATTCATTATAAAGATAGGTGGTGAGCTTATGTCCTCTACTAATTCTCACTAATTATTCAATACACTATATACATATATTGATGTTTTGCGAAACATCAGTAATAAGGTATCTAAAATAATTCTACAATAGCCAATAGATATTATTTCAAAAATAATCAACTATCTTCCCGTCTCAAAATTATTTAACTGCCACTGTACGGAAACATATTAGATCATATCTCATTTTGTCTTATTGATGTTGACGATTACCATCGATTAGTAGGTACATTATAAAGATATATTATCTATCCCTAGTTAATACTTCAATAATCAATTATAAGTTGTAACATTTGTATATCAAATTTCCTAAAAATGTGTCTTTTTTATACTACAAACCATAAAACTTAACACAATGTATGTGACGTCATATTAATATTTTTCATGAAAATTTATTGTTACAATATATGAATATAACTACTTAATCCTCTCGTTTAATATTTATAGGTGTACTATATCTAATCTATTTTTGATTTCGTGAGTAAGAATTTTCGAGAGTGAAATCCACAATATAATCTACGTAATAAATTGTGTTTACTCTAAACTATTTTTACTCAAGTATATTTATAAGAGGAGAGTAATTATATCGCCGAGAGTAATGTTATTACGCTTGTCATGCCAGCTGTGGCGGGGCGGTGTCCAATCGAAATAGGACCTATATAGGCAAACGCCTAAAAAAAAATGTCATTAATTTATTCTTATCCTGATCAACCCAATATGTATTATATTTTTCTTTTTTATACCTACATTATAATATAATGTAACTTTATAACGCAGTATCCAGTTAAACAATATTTTTTGTTTTTTATTTTTTTTTAATTACCTCATTAAAACCGGTTTGCAAAAAATGTTGATTCGTTTGATAATTTAATGATTCACTAAAATTTAACGGGCAAACAGTGGGCCACTGAATCGTGTTTAAGGTTAGCCCACTATATTAATTCATTGAAATATGTTTGATGATTACAATTCAGCAAAAGTGATTTCAGCCAAAAAAATAGTTTTTAAAAAAATAAATAAATCTCAGTGATTACATCAACGAGTAAAATTAATACATTAAACAGATTACTACCTACATGGCAACATCGTCGTTAAACCACATGGCTTAATAAAAAACTTACCTACTATATTATACATATTATTGTTTCTTTAATTATTATATACAGCATGCCCAACATAATATTTTGATCCATTCAAAATTATTCAACGCAAAACAATCATACATTTGTATGACTATGTATTTAAATGTATGAATTAGAGAGAATAATTATTTCATATTTTTATTTCATAGTATGATAAGCTTGAGTATTATGAAACAATATACTACACAAAAATGTGATCTACTTTTAGAATACATATATTGTGAATCGGTCATTATTTTTAGAGCGTTCTGTATACAGTGCCATCATTATTTTCAGTAAATCTGTCGTTTTTGTGATTTTTTATGACAGCATAACGTCCTTCGTTGGAAATCCGAAGACTTTTGGAGTAATGCCACGTCGTAGAAAGTACTACACGGTTATTTGGCATAAAACAAAATACACGTGTTTACCGATAAGTGTAAAATAAAAGTAAAAAATATGTTAATTAATGCACTTAAAATATATGAGACATTTTCAACAAAAATTTAAAATTTAAAATATATACAAACGCAAACATGAAAAATGTTTAAAACCTTAAATAGGTAGGTAGTTTACAAGAGTTATCAACTATTGATAATATATTAGTTGACTATGAATTACAATAAATGTATATAATATTAGATTTTTTAATTTTTTTGTTACTTATTTCTAAAAACAATAACTTTATATGATTACAAGCAAAAAGATACAAAAATATAAATGTTGTAAAAACGTAGATTATTATTTTACTACGTTCAGAAATTGTAGCTTAACTTAAAAAAATGCATCATTATACTAGTACCCAGTTAAATTTAAACAAAACGATGATATTAATATCCCATGTATGGTAATATTATATTAATTTCCGAAAAAGAAGCACTTCCTTTAATTATAGAAGACAATGGTATTATATATTTACGCTATACCGTTCAACGAGAACTCATAATAAATGTAAATATGTAATATACCTTGTCAAGTACCTATAGGTATGTGTGGTTTTTAAGCAATTATATTTTAATTTTTCGTAATATTTATCAAGGTTTAGTACACTAGAAATAAGTACACATATTATTATGGCATAAAAAATAAATACAACTAAACGTAATCTAAAATACTCAAGAATACTAGCCACCAAGTCTGCAAAATATTAAACGTAGGAACTGTTTATTATAGGAAATACTGAAATACGTATTTCTACAACGATGTTTTCTCCATCTGTGCCAATATGTGTTATTCACCCACGTACAGATGAGTACTCATCTCAAACTATTCAAATAGAATTTAACTGTATTGTTCAACACACATTGCGTTACAACAACGACAGAATTACATTATAACAAAATATGCAACAATTAAAAATGTAGAAATATAAAAACATCTATTATTACGTTATGTAGAAGGTAGGTTACCGTTACCTGCATACGATTATAATATAATATGTAAGTAAATAATAAAATATACGAATAACTACCTATAGTGTAATTTGACTATTTCAGCCGCGACGGCTGTAAAATATTATACATTGGTGTGATACCAAAAGCTTTACCGCGATACCGTATCGTAAAGTTCTTTGAGTGTTCGGCACTTCGCCTGTAATTCATTACGACAAAATGTTGGCGGGAAATTTTTATATAATTAATAAATTATTATCTATACACATATTTTAAGTGAAGCAAAACGTTATCAAAGAGCTCTTGGACAACGTTTAAAACGTACGTCTAATACATGGAAAATAGATAAATGTGGTCTAATGTACAGATTATAAACACGAAACTGTCGTTCGAAATTCATATCATATTTTTTAAACTCTATACGAACTAAACTTAGGTTTTTTTGTGCAATAAGCAAGTGATGCTAGATTTAGGTAGGTAGGTATAGTTACGGATGAATAAAACATTTTTTTTCGATTACTACTTTTTAAGAACTACTATCATCATTGCATAATATGTAGTTATCGTAAAATAAATATTGAAATTAAATTGAAATATATAATATTATATAGTTATATGTATAATAACGACGGTTAGACCCTTCACCCTTGGACCCTAGATTCATGGATGGTGGCTAGGTAAATTTGATCTGCGATAATTTGAGTACATTTTGAAAGCGATAAGTTGAGTCCCGGCTAAAAAAGGGGAGTTTACCAATTGCGCTTAAAATTACATTTTAATATACCAATTACGCTCGGTATTTTCTGGATCGATAGACCAACTGTGCTCGGTCTTTTCTGGGTCGATATACCGATTGCGCTCGGTATTTTTTGGGTCGATTGACAAATTGCGCTCAGCGTTATTTTCAGAGTTTATAATATTATAATTGATACATCTACTACTATTTATAAAAATGTGTATTAATAAATAGATTTTTTCAGTAAATAAAAAAAAATTACATAATTACATAAAAAAAATACAATGAACGTCAATATTAATAATACGATTAGTACATCTATACCTAATAATACACTTACATATTATATAATTGTAATTTAATAAATTACTATTATAATATTATTCTACATTACACCTAGTATACTTAAACACTCCATAAACACTTCGTCTTATGGAATTCATATCGTTCAACGTTAAATCAACTGCACTTGATTGCACTCGTTTCGAATTAATTTCAGTGGTCGCGTTGTTATTTGATCTATTGATTTTCTTTTTAAAGAATAAGCAACAACTTGCCTGTTAATGTTTGGTATACTGACCTGAAATTTAAGCAGCGCAATTGGTATATTTACCTAAAATATAAACAGCGCAATTGGTATAATGACCTAAAATTAAACAGCGCAATCGATAATATACTGACCCTAAAATAAAAATTTTGTTTTAGGCGCAACTGGTCCATGTCCAAAAAGTGGTAGGTAAGTTGGGTCCCGGCAATAAGCCCACTTACCTACCTGTTCGGCCTAATCATTAAAGTTTTTACCAATAACATAATATTATAATAAACACATATTATGTTTTATCTATCATAATCATATTAGATAATACCTATAGGTTATATCTTATTAATTCTTTTGATTTCTTATTCCATATTAATTTTTTAATACAGTAGAAACTCGATTGACCGTCACTCGATTTACCATCACTCTCTATTATCCGTCATTGGTCACCCCCGAAAAAAGAGTTAATTAGGCGATAAGACGGTCGCGATAAACCCTTCGCGGTGCCTAACACGGCAACTATCCAGCGTATAAAAATAGTTTGTAATATTGAGCCGTATTAGGTAAAAGGGCGTGAGTGACAATTTTGGCGAAAATGAGATATTGGTATCAAAATTTTTCTAAAATTCTGACGCATCGATCTGTAAAATGGCTAAGCGACAATACAAACCTGAGCATGTAATTTTGCCATTTTAAGATTGGACGAAAGCGACATGTCGTGGATGATATAAATAAAACGGGATGCTGAAAAAAATGAGCAACATGTACCTCAAATATAGTCAAATGCAAAGCTACGATGGAGAATGGAGATGTTAGAACTCGTAAAACCATGAAACCGGCGAAATAAGTATGAATTTTATTTTGAAAATACACACGTAAATTATATATATATACTTTTTTTGCAACATTTCTGTTAATCGTCTATTCAATTATCCGTCATAGCCTTGGTCCCACCTGTGACGGTTAATCGAGTTTCTACTGTAGCTATGAATTGTGATTTGTAGCACAACTACAAATAGGCGTTGGCTAGAAAACCGTAGATAATATGATACATGAAAAGGACATACCTACATACACTTAAATAATAAATATGCGAGTCTACTAGTTATCTTAATGGCTATACCATAATCATGAATTATTACACTGAATAGTTCGTGACCATAATAGTTATATTTATTAAAATTAAATGACAAAAAAAAAATCATATTGCTATAATATCGAAATTTTCTGAAAATTTCTACTTGTGCCCCCCACCCCCAACCATGTCTCTGGAGTCTGGAGACACTTCAAAAAATAATTTATCAATGTCTTTTCATTCAATTTTATTGGATTAACATTTGTTGTTGGGCATTCCATTGTTGTTTTTTTTTTTTAAGATTTCCAAAACATCGAAGATGATAATTATATTTTATGGCTGATTATTATTATTTTTATATTAGAAATATCTGTTTACCTTTTTTTTAAATATTATTTTCCAAATTGTCTATTTCGGTATGTGGTAATAACGAATTCTGAATTGTGTTTGTGTTATCATTATCTATCACAGTGGTCGTAAAACCACTCTTTAATAAAATTACGCCATGTAACCATTTTAGTTGCTAATAGCTAGTAACTTGAATACACGGTATGTCCCATTCATGTACTTATATAATATCTAAAGGTGGGCATTATCTATAGTTAAAAAGTTAAACATTTTTTAACTTTTTAACTAAACTAGTTAGTTCATTTTCTAATCAACTTATGAACTTAACTAGTTAAATTTACAGTTGAAATAACTTAGCTTTTCTCAGTTTATTTTAAAAAAAATCCATCACGTTAAATCGTTTGTTATCGATCTTGTGTCCTCTTAACTTAACTTAACTTGAGTTAATTATTTTTATTAACTTGCACACCTTTGAAAATATCATCTATGTAGAAAAACTGGCGATGGCAATAAATACCAATCGACCACGTACCATCAATCATCACACGAACGAAAGACATATTATATTCGAATTCATATTACACTCGTGAACGATATCAACGAATAAAGTCGGTTGTTTTAATCCTTTTTAATCGGTCGTCGGTGTAACTATTAATACATTATATGATTTTGAATATAATACGATTGAAACGCCGGAGAAAATTTTGGATTAAAATTAACGACCAACAAACAACCTTACCTGCAGCCGAAGCCGGAGGACACGCGTGAAGAGAAACCCTTCCCTATAGCGATATTTGCTACTAACCGTTCGATCAAAGCGCCGCCATTTTCCCGACTGTGGATACACACGTCACAGGTGATAAAAAGCACCCCCTCCCCCAACGAGTACAACCAGAGGTTCACAACAACTGCGGCCGACCGGCGAAAGGGCGCACACCCGCGGAAGAGGAATCTTAGCCCCTCGATGTGTGGGGCAAGTCGTTCGCAGTCGTGGTATTATCAAATATAAAATTAAACCTTGTATGTGACATTAATTAGTGAATAAATATTATAATATAATTGTTTTTAAATATTTTGAATGCATAAAACATTATAATATATGTACAATATAATTATTGCTTAAAAGTATTTACATAAATAAAGAGAATATAGGGATTCTTATATTAATACGACTTCGACCTCATTATTAGTTATTAATTTGTCTATACGAGTACCTATTGAAATACCTATATTATAATTAATAAAAGTTTTGATTTATTGTATTTATATACAATTCTAAAACGATTGCAATCAAGTTTATTGTAGTGTTGAGGTGTGGGGGGCAAATCCCCACACGGATCCGTGTACTATTAGTGATTCCATGCAGCGACCCCTAAAGTCACACCCAATGTGCGCCCATACTGCTCAGGTATTATAGAAAAAAAATTCTGATTCCCTCCGTTTCCACAGTCGTTGTAAAAATTACGTGTATAATTTTACATGTGTACTATAATGATATAGTAGTCGATCGTCGTTTCATCTGTCTCTTAAAAGTTTTGGCTGCGAACCGAGGACGCACTCGGGCTGTTCAATATTATAATTTATAAGACTCCGGACGCACTCGTCGGGCAATTCGATATTATAATTTGTCGACAGTAAGACGGCGGACGGACACGGGCTGTTAAAAAAAGTAAAAAGATAAAAACTATAAAGGCGAAAACGGGACATGCCCGAAATTCGAATCTCCTAATACCTACGTCCGTCCTACACCCAGAGATATTTCATAAAAAAAACCTACGCCGTGGTGAAAAAATGATGAACGCGCACAGCACAACAATAATAATCTTATAATAACATAACTACGTAGGTACCTACACACCGTGAACACAAACTCGCAAGCGCGTGCGCCGCATTATATCATACACCTATATATAAGTACGTACACAGAAAAAATAATAATATGCTACGCCATAGTTAATTATGATTTTATAAATAAAACCGCACAACGGACGCGTATACCAGGAGCAGCATCATGGGCGAGAGCGGGGTGGAGGGGTATGGCGGAGGGACCACCTAAATTCTTCCGAGATGAACGCAATAAGTATATTATTATATTTATAGTTGCGAGGGACGTCATCAGCCGGTGTCCGCTTTCCACATCACACACGCCGCACCGGTGCCAGGCGGCCCCGCTTTGTCCCGCATACGAGACGACGCTGCGTAGTATTATTAGGATCACACACGACCTATGCGACATGGTGACATGGTTGTTGCGTATTTAAGTCCGTCCGCGGGAGACTACAACGGTCGCCGAGAGGACGACCTCGAGGGCATTATAATATGTGCCCATGGTCGTAGTTGTTATTATTATCGTCGTCGTCGTCGTCGTCACGTCGAGCCACCACAAAGAATAATATTGTAAACAAACCAACACACTCTATAGTGTCTCAAACAAACGATAATATTATGGGTTTTAGGTAATAGTATCGTATATCGTATAACGACACGTTCGGATCAAATTGTCTGCCATTTTTCTACACCTTTCGACTGTCGGTGATTTGAACAATCAAAATTCTATCACGGGGACTTATACAGGCAATTTAGCAACACCGACGTACATTTTCAGAAAACATAAGACGGACACCAACTCGGACTGCAAACGTTTTTGCGTAGACGTGTTTCAATTTTCATTAAAAATGTATGCACGAATCAAGGCTCGGAAAGTACCTAAATTGAATTTAACGATTATTTTAACGTTAGTGTGACGAAGAAAAAAACGATTGCAGTTTCGACGTAGTTTATAAAAAGGAAAAACGAAGAATTTATAATATTATTACAAAACATCAATAATTAATCTAGATTAATCCATTAACCTATAGATCCAAATCTATTAGTATATTCTATAGACTAGTGGTTCCCAATTGAGAATACAGCTAGGGGTCACTGCGAACTACACATACAGTTTAGTGCTAGGGCCAGGGATCAGTGGCTTCAAACTCTATAGGTAATTCAGGTGTAATTGGGAATCACTGCAGCTTTTATAGTTACAAATATTTTCAGATTTTGAGTGTACAATGCAACATCTAAAAATTAATATTTTTTAAAACTTTTTTTACAATATTAAAAAAGTATACATATTATATTGAATTGGAAGAGCATAACAAAAGTTAGTAGTAAATTTAAATTAATACATAATATGTTGTCAAAATCAAAAATTCCATATTTTAATTATATTGAATATTAAGTTGACGGTACAACTATCAAAAGAGAAACTTATAGATATCGAGGGCGAGTGGACGTTCAAAGTTTTGTTTTCGTCTCTGTAACCTACAATCAAATCTAGACGGACATTGAACTATAGTGTGCGGATATCGCTACATAACCGGTAATAGTGTAATACGAAGTTGGATATCATTAGGTACCACTAGACAGTAGACACCAGTTCGGCCAATAAGTTTAATAAAATTACAATGTTCATATGAAAAATTTCTTTATTTTATTATTGAAAGGTATATAGTATCGGTAAGTATGCACATAAAATATAAAATATGTAACGATATATAGGTATAATAATATATTATTATTATTATTTATTAAATAGGCACTGTAGTTTGTCAAGTTCCGAAAGAAATCTATTTTTTTATTTATTTAGAGGCATTTGAAAATCATGGATAGCTGCAGGTGTTTAACTATAGTTGTTGTGTTGCATGAGGTGCATTTTCGTTGTTAATTTTTGTTCATTAGATATTCGTGAGTGTATAAGGTGTGAGATAGAGACAAGCAGAGAGCTGAGGCCCGAGAGAGAGACATACTACTGAAGAGTCAAATCAGAAAGATAATAATATATTATTGTAATATTATAAGGGCTGTATTCATATTTGATGCTTAAAAATAAATACTGCTTAAGCTAATTTTCTTAATTTAAAAAATATAAAAATTGTGATGGTTACTTAAGCAATGCTTAAGGTAGGTCTTGGCTACCTTAATTTAAGTACCTACCTAATACTTTTTCCTTTCTTAAGCCAAAGTCTCAATCTCGTTTATGAATCTCATTTGAGCTATAAGTATAATATAACTTAAGCAATACTTATTCCTAAGCATCGACTATAAATACAGACCTAGGTTTGTAATAATTAGGTTCATTATTTGAATCCCGTGGTATATGAGTAGCCGACTAGGTGCTCAATACTAAAACTACTGTAACGATGTTTACATTTTGATTTAATATTGATTACATATTTTAATTTTTATAATCTTGATAACAATTTTAGTAATTTAAACGGTATAAAAGTAAGCAAACATTTTTGAAAATTGAATACTGTTAATGTATAGGAATAGTCTCATGTAGAAAATTAAATATAGATTTCACTAAATTGAAAACAAAATCTACGTTAATTATTATTAATTACTTACCTATATACATTAGATCTAAACAATTTTGGTTTTTGAATAACATTCACTTTTAATGTTATATAGGAAAAATAATGTATTGAATTTTTACAAAAATTTACAAGTATTCTATTTACTTTCTATCTACTTATTTATTAATCAATATAAACTTTAGTTTGTATAACTATTATTATTATTATATTATTTTGTGTTAACTCTATGTGATATATAAAATAAGTACCTAAATAAACATATTATTATATTATTACATGTAATACTGTGCTGGCTATAAATATTATTATTATTATAATAGAAAGCTGGTGAATATATTGTTTATTTTTAACGACGGTTGTGCCTATACACTTCGTTAATGTTTATTGAATAGAATATTAGTTTCTTTATATTGTAATATTTCGACAGTGAATGCTTATGATTGTTTTAATAATTGTATCCAATATAAGTATTTTAACTTTGGTTTTTATATAGTTTTTTTTGAAGTAAAGTACCTAATGTTTTCAATTAATTAAATTTATTTTCCTCAACTTAAAATAGCCGCCAAACACGCAGTACTTAGCGCGCTAAGCTTCACGCGTGAAGTGTGATATTCTGTCAACGGTCAACCAATAGATGTGGCAGCAGGTCGTATAGTTATGCTAAAAGTATAGTTTTAGTATTAGGTAGTTGTAGATACTGTTTTACTTGAGTTAATATTACTTAACGTAGTTAAAATTAGTTATAGAATGATAGGTGAACTTATAGATAGATATCGATAAGTTGACGATAATTTATCGGATGTTATATACGGATATGATATTCTACGTAAATATTAAATATATTTCATTTTGATATAAACAAAACACCATGTTTAGAATTACAACAACCGCTTCACGACATTTATATCACAAGTTGAATTTTTAAATATTTAATGGCGTTTTTTTGATGGTCAATTTGACAGCTTATTTTGGCAAAAATGACAGCTAATTTTGGCGAACCGTAGGCAGCAAAACTCCATTTACAAAAGGTTAAACATTGGCAGCAAAATAAATTGTTTTAAACAAAATTTCACCAATGCGTGCGTTTGATAATTTAAATAATAAATTAAAAGTCTTATGGTATTTTCCGTCGATTTAAACTGTCGAGTCTACAAATGTCCACCACAATCTTAAAAACTCAACTGCAATCGTTGACATCATAAGCGTGCGCACGAGGGGGGAGGGGCCGTGGCCCACCCTGCGAGACGTACCGAAATTTTTTATTTTTTAAATCATAAAACTTTAAATACCTATGTAGGTAAAAAATAACATTGATACTCATTGATATTAAATAATAATAAATTAAATGTCTTAAAAATAAAATTGATAACATATTACCATGACAGATTGCGAAATTGTATTTATTTAAAATTTAAAACTGTGTTGACAATTAAAATATTTTTATTTAATTTTTTAAAAATATGTATTTGTTTTTTATCATACGAATTATTTGTGCTTTAAATTGCGGTTGATTATGAGTAGGTAAATTAAAGTATATAACATTTTTATTTTTAATTGTTTCTTCCATCAGAGTTCAGGTTTCTTAGTCTTAATTGACTTGGCCCGCCCTGCCACAAATGTCTGCGCACGCCTATGGTTGACATCCATAATATGCAAATCCGATCATGGACAGACTTTATTTGAACATTTTACCATCTATAT
>NW_021771488.1:198920-251783 GCF_005508785.2 Acyrthosiphon pisum | reverse complement strand
ATTAAACCATTTTGAAACTATTTTTGTGTTGGGTACTTACGAATTACCCAACTGCATAGGTAATATTATAAGACACACGATTGTGACATTTTCAATTCTATTTAAATACACTTGAATGTCTGTTGATAGATCTCATATTTAACAAAAAAATCTATCTGAAATGATTTTTTCAAAAATGTTCCTATTTAATGAACTCATTTTGAATCATTGTTATAAAATACATTTTAAACTATACTCGTACATAGCTGTATACAAACGCGTCAATTCAACTTACAACCTTTGTTAAATTCATTACCTTAGTTTTATACTTGGAAGCTGCAATGATAAAAAAATGTCCAGAAGTCTTATCAGACAGTTCTTACATATTTAATATTTTATAGACGTTATGATGTAATTTGTAAAATATTTTGTGCAGTTTTTGAAAGTTACATGAGATTTAGTATTTTAAATGATTTCTTATTTTTCTGTTTTCATTTTACACTTAAAATTACATTTGAAATACTTTTAATTTATTATTTTTTATTTTCAATTAAAAAATCTTAAGTAAGACTTAGTTTTATAAATATTAATTTAGTTATTTTAATTTTACATTATTATATTAAAAATCTCAAATAAAAAAAATTTTAAATTTAAAGTAAGTGCTAAAATAGTTGATAAATATCTTTATATTTCTAAGTGACTTTAGTTTTTAGGCATTTTGCAATTTTGATGTAATAATTATTCACTATAATCGTGAAATATAATATTATGTATTGTGATATAGTAACATAACATTGGATAAGTATTACTTTATGTTTTTATATTTTCTGTTGACGTTTATTTTACGTGGGTATCAGCTATACCTACTATTAAGGTCCGGTTGGCTATTGTCACCTTGACAAGATATTTTATTTCTCTGTACCATATACGTTCAGAAACATCAGAACCCAATATGGTAGTAAAGATACTAACCTCAACTATACCTATTTGTTTTTAATTGAAACGAGATATTTATATTTTGATCCTTTCTAAATAAAACAGTATTACGTTCATGGCGAGTTGAATACTCAACAACATTCGATGTTTATATTTTTTGCATAATATGACAATAAAAATAATACGAATATGTCTCTGTGTTTGGAAAATAGTTGATAGTATTGCAAACTAACAACTTTAAAAAATTCAATATGGAAACTAAGTGTTGGTCTTGTAAGATGTCATAGATATATGCGTAGTAATAAGTGCTAATTAGTGTTTGTGCGTGTGTGTGTGACTGTAATGTAAAATAAATGGTCGAGCGCTCCATATAAATTATATTATACATTTATATTTTATACAAATGATATGTTTATCGGAATGATTCTATCATAGACCATAGTATTTAGAGTTACTGTATATTTTTCATTCTGACCATTTCAAAACTGAGTTCCTTATTATTTTTTTTTTTTGTCCTTGGGGGGGATTTATCTCCCCCCTCTATTTGTACACCACTGTGCTAACCTAACGTAGAAGTTCCCACCGCGTGAACGATAAAGAATACAATATTGTATTATATTATGCTCATTATTTGTATATTTGAATTGTACTTACTTTTTGTCAATCCTAACCAAGCGAAGGATTTAATACTTATGAATAAGACTTCTGATTTTTTCGTTGATATGACTATACTCTTGAGTCTTGACACTGAACAGTCCAAATTTAAGGATTTTTCATTTAAATGTTGAATAATCAACATTGATATTGCCGTGGATTTTAAACATACAAACTAAATTTAAAGGAGTGGGTGAACGAAATTTTATAAAATTGCCTGACTGATCTCAATTAGACATGATAAACAATTCGTATCAGTTTTAATATGTACCCAAGATGGCATGATTGTAACTATTGGTACGGTCGAAAAAAGATTGGTATATTTTGATTGAAATAAATAACCGTTATTTGCAATCAACAGTGACACGAATGTGTACCACGAAAATTCGAAATCCTATTAAATTTAGTGTGGGAATTTGATTTCAGGTTGCCGGCAAAAGAGACCTGGATCAAGAAGTCGAAGCTCAACAATGGATCGAAGCCGTGACTGGTGAAAAGTTTGCACCGGGTAAATATTATATAATATTATATTGTTATTTTGTGAGTTGTGACAATATATTGATACCTTGATAAACACATACCTAACCCGGTCGTACCTGATCATTGGTTTAGGTTTGCCATTCGAGCTAGCACTCAGGGACGGAGTTTTGTTATGCAAGCTGATGAACAAACTGGCGCCGGGTATTATACCCAAAATTAACACTTCAGGTGGCGATTATAAGATGATGGACAACATAAGCCAGTACGTATAATAATATTATTATAATGTCGCGGTGCTAAATGATTTTCTATTCGTCACGAAATAAATAATATTTTCTAGTAAAATCCAGCTGGGATCGACGAGAGGTTTTTATGTTTTATTTAAAACCTTTTAGTGTACCGACACATCTTAGAGCCTAGAGGTATATAATATTATAAATATTAACTGATTTCTTTACTTATTTGAAATCGGCGAAAATGTGTTTTGATAGAAATACATATGCAAAATAGGTATTCAAATTACAATTAGGGCTGTTTTAAATGATATTTATTATAATATATTCTTGTATAGTTATACCACTTATACCATATTGTTTAAAACTTGATTATTTGTATATGATGAGAATTTTTTGAAATAGTGTGTATACTATACTTAGTATACAGGAAAACCATTCTAATAATTTTAGCTCAATCTTTTGGCACATGCGTTCGATTGAAAACTCGTCGAATTCTATTTTTGTTATTAGCAAAAATATTGCAGTTTTTTATTGTTATTCCCTCTGTAGTTTATTTAATCCGTTATAGTCTTGTGGATTAATTTTTGTTCACCTTGACTCTTAAGTTTAAACTGGCGACATATTTTTATATTTGAAATATTTACAGTATAGTTATAGACTATATTTATTTATTAGATTGAAATATTTGTTTTACCTACAAAACTGTTATTATTATTATTATTTATTTATTTATACATAGACACGATTTTTAATTACCTACTTTTAGCATAGTAAATATTATAAAGCTGTGGAGAATGAATTATAAAATAAATTATGAAGAGTGAATACGTATGTTTGAACATTTTCTAAAAAGAACTAAAAACTGCTTAAAATCGAATAATGAGTAAATCATTCAGATTATTGAAAATTTATTATTAGGTTGTCAATAAATGTTGAGGATAGCATAGGATTTTGCGTTTATATATAAAATTTTTTTAATGCTCTTGCTCTAAAATGTACGTCTAATAACAGTAATTACAATAATATTAATAATAAAGTAGGTACCTACTTGATAATGATTTCTATAATACAATATAATTTTTATTTTAAGATTAGGGAGTAAGGATTTAGGTTGTTATAATATTATTCTTGTGTATAGTACCTATATTTGGTAATAAAATATCGCAATCGGTCTTCAACTATTTTTAATATTGTATACGAATTAAAAATACATAAACATAATTAGTTTTCTGTTGTTATACAAATGTATTGATCAATCATTGTATAGCAACACATTCTGTAAACCTAATGGTTATTCTAAAGTGATTTTAACAGCCATACACATGACTTATATAGTTATATGTCGTAAATGTCTGCTATTTTTAAACAAATATAATCTATGTACATATATGTACTTATATAATGAGTACGTATTAATTAACGATGGTGCTTATTAAATCTGTCGTACGTCTTTTGTAGATTTCAAAAGGCTTGCATTCAATACGGTGTCCCGGACGTCGATTTGTTCCAGTCTGTTGACTTGTTCGAACAAAAGAACGTATACAGAGTGACCATGACGATATTCGCTATTGGCAGGACGGTACGTGACCATAGACCTGATAAGATATTAAATGGTGGCAGGGAGAAAGAGAGAGATAGAGAGGGAGAGAGTACGAGAGAGGGGTCTAGGGGCCAACGTTGTTAGAAAAACATTTCACACAACTTAGTCCATCTCTACCCATTAATGGTGTGAGATAGAATGAAGTCGAACAACAACAAAGATAGCTAATACACGTACGTGCCATCATATGTACGAACCATAGGCATAAATCGGGGGGATTAGAAGAGGGACCTCCTCCCCAACTCCTTAAGCCCCCCACAAATATTTCCTGACTTAACGTCGTAAATCATATAATAATATTATATTATGTTAATACGACTTGTTAATTGATATTATTGTAGCCCCCACTCAGATTTTTAACCATATTTACGGCCATTTAACTGGTATAATTGGCTGTCTTTTTCTAATAATGTTGGGAACTATGTCACTTTGGGGGGGGGGGGGTTGAATTCCATAAATTGATATTCATATGTCTGTAACTTGTGTGCAACGAACGTATTAACATTTACGGTGACTGGAAGCGGAATGTTTATACCGATCGATGGTTTTAGGCGCACAAACACCCAGAATGGAGAGGCCCATCCTTGGGACCAAGGCCGTCCGAGGAGAACAAGCGTGATTTTACTGAAATGCAATTGAGGGCCGGAGAGGGAGTCATCGGACTGCAAGCCGGACAGAACAAAGGTGCCACACAAGCCGGCCAGAACTTTGGAAACACCAGAAAGATATTGCTCGGAAAATGAGAGCGTAAACTAAGAATTACGTCCTATACTATACGTTTTCGTTATATTTTAAAATTGATCTAACATTATTCTTTTGTATGCGTTTTTGTTAATGTCGTTGTGCGCCTCGTGTACAACAATGACAATATTATGTAACATAATTATGCCATTTGTTTCGCATCGATGCTATGAGAGAAGATGAAAATATTGTGTTTATAATTATTTAATAATAAGAAAAATGAAAAATAATAATACTTATTATAATATGTAGTAAGTACAACATACTCAATGCTCTTATAGAATCTGAGCATCACTACAACTTTATTGCAACAATATAAGTACAAAAGTCGTAACAGCCAACGACAGCACACTACATATATTCATTATGTGTTGAGGTAAAAGAATACAATTTTTAATGGAAAATAATATACATATTACATAGTTTAAATATCTAAAAACTGTTTAGATTAAAAAAATAAATATTGTAATGTTGACACGGAAAATAAAATAAGTGTTTTCGCTGTGACAATGATTTATATAATAATGTTATTATACTATAATATTATATTAATTGTTATAATACGTTAAAAGGTTTGGTTTATTTTAGTTATCCACATTCATAGTATAATATTATTATAATATGATTCAAATGCCTTTACTGAAAACAAACTTATTAACTACGGGGTTGAGGCTACACACAACACATGCATACATTAAAAATAATTTTACACTTATATTAAGTTTCATAACAATAAAAGTTGGAAATAATAATACCTAAAAATAGTATTATTGTTGCGGAAACGTCATGTGTACCAGAATATACGCGTGCATTAATAAAATGTATTTAATAACGTTGTATATTACAATAGAAATATAGTTGTGACGGATAGTTACCGTGGGTGCAATATTATTGAAATATTAAAAATTCTATTATTATTTTACAATATTAGTATATTACTATAATAGACAATTTATTCTTAATAGTAACGAATTATGAAATTTATAAAAGCAAAATGTTTTTACGTAACTTCATTCGTTTATTCTACTTGAACTATTTATTTTTTTATTTTGATATCCGTTTTAGTTTTTCACAAAATCTAATCAAAACGGACGTATTTCGAACGGAAAAACGAATTGACTAGCCAAAAAGCACCAAAATGTGTCTCTAAAAATTGGCATATTACATCTATAATAGTATAATATATTATATATATTATATATTATTTTGAGCATTTTTATGAAATTTAATAATACTTTTGTTGTGAAAATAAAAACAGAACGGCATAAATGTTTACAATACTAAGGTAACATCTGAAACTCATATCTATTGATTGTCACTCAATGTCAAAAACTGTATGTCTACTTGAAGATGTATTATTAGTAAGTTTTTTTTTATTTCGATACCTTATTATGTGTATTTTTATCATTATTTCGATAACACTTAAAAACGTTCTAAGTTAACTCATATCAATTTGGACGACGATATGGTTTGTAGTACACACGTTATACACAAATATTATCATGTTATGTCATCATGCCCTTGTATATCTAAATAAAAACCAACTCTGCTTGTATAACTAAGTAAATAAATATTTGATAAAATCCCATATCTAAAGCGGTAATGCGCCCAAATTATGTACATCGCAGATTATTATTGCTGTACTGTTAATCTGCAGATAGTGGGTGGTAATAATAATAATATTAATAATAATAAAATACATTTTGGAGCAATTCATATTTTAGTTTCGAGCAGCAACCAAACATCAATTACGAGTATTATTCAGAGCCGTTCTTCTTCTGGTCATCGGCGGCGATCTTTTTGTTTCGATTTGCTTCCAATATCAGGTCGGCGATCGGCGTCGTGGATGGTGCTAGCTGTTTGGCCGTCATGGGTGTCGTGTGATTTCTGGCCACAGTGGTTGTGGTCACCGCTGAAGGGGTTGTGGCCGTGGTCACAGTAGGTTTTCCCGCCGTTGTCGCTGCAGTGGTAAGTGACGTCTTGGCCGTCGTTGCCGGTGACACGGAAGTCGTGGGCGATATCGACGACTTTGATGAAGTTTCTTGCACGGGTTTGACTGTTAAGGGCGTCACAGTAGTGGTGGTGGTGGTGGTGGTGCTGGCGGCGGTGGAGGTGGTGATGGGAGCGGCCGTGGTCGTGGATGATCGAGAAGTAACTGTCGTAGCCGAGCTGCTGGGTGTTGATGTCTTAGATGCCTGCAAAGTAGTCGAGGTCAGAACCATTGGTGTGATGGTTGGAGGCTTCGTAGAAGTTGGTGTGGTCACCGCTGTATAAGTGGTAGTTCGTGCCGTCGTCACGTCTGAGCCGCGCGCGGTTGTGACTTTTGTCGCCATCGTCGTCGTCGTCGTCGTCGGTTTTGTTGTTGAGCCGCCAACAACTGACTGCCTACCGTTTCTCATCGTATTAATTTGGCCCATATTGGTCATCGTATTCATTTGAGCCATTTTGGTCATGGTCGCGTGGTCGGTATTGACGGTATCTTTCAATGGCGAGGAGTCGCGAATGCCCGAGTCGGGGCCGTTGTCGTTCGCCCTGTGCTTGGAATTGGAATCCTTGTCTTTATCAGTTTTCTTGTTGGGTTTTTTCATGTTGCGCACCACATTGCCGCTCGACTTCACTGGCGCTCGTTTGATCTTCGTTGGGATCGTTGCGATCCTTGGTTTCGACAGCACTTCTTCCGCCTTTGTCGACCTAGTCGCAGCTGGTGTTCCACCCGTCGTCACTTCGCCAGTAAATGTGGAAGTAGTGGCCGCATAAGTCGACGGTCTCTGATTAGGGGTGCTCAACGTAGTCGGCACAACTGTCGTTTTCTCCGTCGTAGGTGGTTCGCAATGATTGTTACACTTGCACGGGTTGTTGTTATCGACGGGAAAGCCTAAACGTAAAACAAATATAAAAATATAAAATTAATACATAATATTATAATAGGTGTTATAATGTGTCACCGTTGGTCATATTATATTGACGTGCAATTACCGTTAGAATCATTGGTTATCCAGTCCGCAATTTGCATGTCAGTCAACCCTTCGGCCAACGGGTTCTGTTCTTCGTCCACGTGGAATAGTTTATACGAGCTCTGGTCCGGCCTGGACACGACGTACACTTTTGCCACCGCCGGTCGTAGACCAGTCACTTTTTGAATGCTCTTGGCCGTATACGATACGCAAACGATACAGCTACTTTTTACCTACGATTGAATAATAATTTGAATTTAGTTTCAATTTATACGCACACCCTCCGTCGGCGATTAAGTATTTTTGCAAGTATTGTACCTACCTTAGCGAAAACAAACCAAATATGATTTGAATGCGAGTCGTGATGGACATCCGATACACTAGCAGACGAAATCTTATCAAAGTAATACCCCGAGAAGAGTTTCACTTCTAGCCTTATAGCATCTTCCGTTTCGTTGTTCATCCTACACATTAGTAAGACAAATAAAACAATTATAAGTCATCGGTTTTGAATAACTGTATAATATACCTAAAGCATGTTTTTAGTCTTAATGTTATCGCATGACCGTATATTTCATCTGTAAAACCTTTACTCGGTTGAATGACGTCAGTGACTCCTGACCATAGATCAAAAGGTTTTTTATCATTTTCTGCAGTAGTATAGGTAGAATACAAAACTCTTCCCTAAAAAATAAATAAATACTTTTAAAACCGATATCTTTTGAATTAAATTATAGGTCTAAATAAATATAAATCTTGTGTTGTACGATTTAACTACAAACATTTAAATATTACGTATCGATATAATTATATCCGTGAATATAATTTTTACTTATAGGTAAAGGACATAACAAATCTAATATCATATTAAGTCTAGTTAATTTACCCAAATATGTAATATGATTTAATTATACTAGATTATTTATTCATTGTAAATTAATACTAAGATTATATCAGGCTTATTAAACTTTTAAAATAAAAAAAAATTAATTAAAACTAATAATAGATTTTTAAAAGAAATACGTATTAGTGCTTAACTCTAAGTTGCATGCTATTAGATATGTTTCCTCTCCAAGAAAAATTAGGAACCATAGATATTATGTTTTTGGGTATAGTAGCCTGCTAAATATTGTATTATGATTTAATTTAATTTAATTTTTTTATTATTATTGTTGTTTTAAGTTTCTATAGCAACAAAAAAAGCGTTACAAAAATCAGTCTCACAAAAATTGGTTAAAAAAAGTGTTATACGCAGCCCAAAAAGCAAAAACATATCTATGCTTGAAAAAATGTAACTGTAAACTGTTTTATATTGACCATTGACGTGTAATAGCTGTTTAAAAATGTTAACATTTTCTTTAGAAAAATATTAAATCTACTGGTTGGATACAAGAAAAATTAAGTTGTATTTATATTTATTTTTAGAAAAGTGAAAATATCATTTTTAAGTTTATTGAAATGTAATTTATAACTTAAACTAAAATATTAATATATTTTATGTTATGTAAGAAACTAAGAAGTACGAACTTGTATTGTTGAGCATCCAGCACCGGTAGCGTAGACGAATACTTTTGTCGGCAAAGAAGGTAAATGTAAGTATTGAGATTTTGTACTGGGGTCAAGTTCTAACGTATCGGTCAATTCCATACCGGAAGTAGCCAGGGAAATTGTTAATTTCCGGTGAGGGTCCGATCCAATTTTATCATACATAGCAAATGCTTTCACAGCTAGATACGCTAGCTATAATGGAAAAAGGATAGTTAACCACGTGATATATTTTTAAATTTCACACTGTGATTCATACCTCTGGGTATGTATCCAAGATTTTAGTCCTATAGTATAGATAACGGACTATAGGTTCGGATGATTTCAATTCTCGTCTTGCCGAGTAGATCATTAAACAATACAATGAAGCTTTGAATTCATCAATCGAAACTATAACACGGTAGGTATAGGGTTTTAATAAGGTGCTTGTAGTTAAAAACTTAATACTATTTATATCACTCACTGTTTTCACCTTTTTTTTGTGGCACCACGTCGTCGTACCAATCGGACGTAGGATGTACTTTGGGCCATCCAAATTCACTTTCTTGGTTTGTTGAAAGAGATTGTAATTTTGTTAGAGCTTTTTTGGTGAAGTAGCTATTCGAAACCATCAGCGCATAGGACGTAATAGCAAGTGGGTATGGTTTGACAACATTATCTAAATGTTGTTCGAGATATGATTTGGTATGATTTGCAATTTTCGAATCAATCTGTTGAAATTACGTTTAAAAAAAATGAATTATTGTTCGGACATTTTTATAGATTAGGTACATCAAAATTAATAAATTGAAGTTAGTTCATTAGATATTAATGTGCTAATAGTTAGTTTTTTACTCTGCACATACTTCAGATTCTATGCCTAATTCCATTAGAGTGGCCAAAGTATCAGCGGCGCATATTATTTTGTTTATTTCCATGTCAGATTGACCAACAACAGTAGAAAAATCTTCGAAAACCTGCTTTTGGATCCACGTTTTCAGCCCTTTGATTAGATCTGAATCCACACCAACGTGCGACTGACTTCTCCATAATATTTCGAGTACGCGAATGTCACACCTAAAAGTTTACAACAATATAATATAATGTATGGCGAGCTAGGTACTTTTATAATTACCAGTAACATGGTACGTTTGGATGATCTCCGAACGACCCATCGGAGTTCTGATACGAAAGGAGTACTGGTATGCTCTTCGATAATAAATCTACCAGTGATTTTTCTTCAGTGCCGTTATTATTGTGTTCGGACATGAGTAGTGGTGTGAAAGTTGAAAGGAACGATACCAAACTAAACGAATAATAGTTTCAACGTAAATAGTGCGGTGATCAGAAATATATCATGTATTTATTGCGTACCTCGTTGAAAATTTGGGCTCATTCTGCACGAAAAATGGGAAATTTAAACCTCCAGTTACGACTAAAGTGCCAGATTCGGATCCCGATATCATCGTATTGGGCGTTTCTAAATGCAGTACTTGTGAGAAGCCAGCTTCGTCGTTGTAATTCCACACTCTGAACTGCCCTGTAGTCCCAAGAATGGTGGCGAAACCGATATGGTTTATTTTTATTTTTTTGTCCATATTCCATTTCAGCAATGGATACTGATGGATTTCCTGACCGTAACCAAACGCCAACACTCCTTTCTCCCAGCTGATCCAAAACGTGCGTGGCTCTTCTTCAGATAGAATCCCAGGAGTGTTACGACTCGTTAAATGTACACCATTTCCTGAAATTAAAAAAAAGTAGCCGTATGATCAAATGCGGTATAAATTATTACGACCAGCGATCGAGTAAGTTTTTAGAAGAAAATGTATTCACCGTGTTTTCCGCGACCTATCCACGAAATAGTATTATCCAAGTCACCGAGTACGATCTGGTACATCAACGTGGTCGGTTTGCGTTCTTGACTTAATAAAATATGAGCGCTTTTTTTCGCTTGTATTTCGAATACAATACCGTCTCGGTTTTTAGGCGCGTTTATGTGTTGGTACCGGAAATCTGATGTCGTCGACACGATGAGTTGTTCTACAGATCGATTGAAACATTTAGCAAACGATTGTTATTATAAATAATTATTTAAAAAAGAAAACAGTCGTCACCATTGGCGCAGAAATAAGCGTTGTCGGTGGTCTGATGTTGAATGCCTTCTGGGTGCACGTAGATGGGTACGGATTTTACGACGATACTTGCGGTTGAATTGCTCAATTCAAGATCTTCTGATTTTTTATTATCGTTTATTAAGTGACATTTTTCGCTCACGTAACCCGAGATATCCACTGAAAAAAAATTAGGTTTTAAATATGTATACCCATACGCCGAATTTGAGAACAAATAAATAATTTATAATATTATACTGTTCGTGATTGTATACAATTGAGTGAAATAAATTATTTCGCTCGACGTAAACATTCGGTTTAATTACCGGTAAGATTTTTTAATCCTTCTTTCAGTGCTGTAATTCTAACGATTAACGACGTGGCACCGTAAGCACCTAATCTCATTTTTTCTGCGACAAATGGCTGATTGGAACTGCTAAATACAGCGCCTTCACTCAATGACAAGAGTGCATTCACCTACACGAAACCGTTTTTTTGTATTTTTATTTATACTATTCATTAATTTATCAAAATAATATGACCATAATATTATGTTCATAATATTCGTATATAAATGTATGTATATCTTACATCCATGCAAGAATTGACGTTATTAGCAACGTAAATATCTGTTTGGACTGTCTCGCCAACGTTTATCTCGACTGGTGTACGAACATCTACTTCCAAAGTGCTAGTGACTTTGATGTCTAATGTGTCTGTTATTTTAAGTCCAGTGCTACCAACAGTTAACATGCGCAATTTCCAATGGCCTGGTTTGGACGGTGCATGAATATTCATGCCTTTTTTTATGACATCGCTCCTGTTACGTTAAAGTAGTTGACTGTTAAAAATTAATTTATGGAAAAATACATGGTTCCTTAAAGCAAAGTTTTATAGTTACCTCTATATTTAATTTTAAAATGATTTATCGGTGTCAAATCACATTTTTAACATTTTGAATTTACGATGGTATTCTTCGTAAATAGAGTTCGAAAATTACATTTTTATAATATTAATAAATTTATTGAGAACTTTATTTCAAACTACTACCAAAGTCTGTTGATATGATTAAATTAAATATTTCATTCAATCTTTTAAAGTTCACTTAAGTGGCTGTTGTGTACGGCTATATTAATCGCGGCCACCTGGTTATTCTCGAAAGCATTTTAAACTTAAAAATGTCTCTAATGAAAGTTTTCCTAGCATCTCATCCTAAAACTGACTGCTGTGGTTTTAAACACTTTGCAAACAACAATATTCATATTTTGCTCTTCGGAAGTTGGAACATAATTTTTTTTGTTACTCTTTTTGCATTTAAAATTAGTAAAAGAACATTTTTCATTATAATTAAGCGGTGATACTGTATATAATAATATATATTAATATATACTTTTTTTGTATGTCAATTAATTATTTAAAAATGTTAATATAATTATCATTTTTTGTCATCAATTTTACAGTATCTAGCAATAATCAGGACTAGGATTTTATTAAATTTTATCAAACTATTATATAGACTATAGATTAAAAGTAACAGAGTGTATGCATCAAGAATTGAAAATATAAAATTTTTATATTACATATGATTAAAAGAGTTTTAGATTTTAAGCGATATTTTCTCAATTTCGGTACTATTTTGTTTACTAGTATTATATTATATTAGATTTGATTTATTTTGTATTTTTCATAAACCTCACAACTTGGATAAAAATAGTAGAAACATGTATGTGAAGAATAATATTAACATTTCATTACATTAAATCAATTAATTCATCCAAGTTAAATGTAGTATTTTTAATTTTTTTGTCATTCATATTGGATAATATTAATTTATAGGTAGTGAATATTTCAGTAATATTTATCGTTTTAAAATCAAAACCCTAACTTAATAGTACACCACATTAATTTTATTTGTTAAATATTTTTATAGTAAATAGGTAGGTACTCACGTAAAGTTTACGCATTTCCATGTCCATAGTTGGTCCATCGAAAATGTATCCAAAAAGCTATGATGTCTTGGATATAGGTCACTTTGTCTGGAAGTTGTCACTTTACCGTCCAAACGTTTTTCAAGGAATAACAATCCGGACTCAAGAAGGTCAGTGTCATCGTCCATGTTCCTATTGTCGAGAATCTTACGTGAATAAGAATACATTTTTACAGCAGGGAACTATTGTAAGACTGACCTTAACGGAGATATATTTTCCGTCCCTCTGCCTCCAATTAAACACACCAACGAGTTTTCTTCGGCCATTAAATTTAGTTCCATCAGTTCTTCCGGATACCAATTATTTTTATTATCCTTCAAACTAATTTTCACCTAATTCAAACGAATCTCTTTGGATTATGATTGTTTATTATTCAATATTTTTCAATTAATGCAATTGTACCTTTGGATCGGTTTGTTTGACGTTGAAACTAATTACATCATTTATTGTTTCTCCTTTTTCAGTGGTATAGTAAACCAATAAGTGACTAGTGGGTGCCATCACGGGGTCTACGTTGAATCTACATCACAATAATATTATTAAATAAATAACCAGTCAAATAAATGTGTTAGGTCTTGATTTTATTTTCTCAAAGTGACATACGTTAAATTGAATCGACAAATGTCCACTTGGTCCATGATTTTCGTCATGTGGACCACTGGCTTATATTTTTGCCAAATAGCCACGTGCCCCTCGGTGGTCACAACATAGTTAACGTATCGATTACAAGGGCACGACGATAGTACAACCACTTCTGCTTCTTCGTTTGCCTAATGACAATCATAATATTATATTATAGTGTAACCAAACCATATTTTGTTAGTTTATATTAATATTTGAAAACTCTTAAACTTTAATATTATCGTATTAATTCAGCAACTAGTTATTACCGTTAAAGTATGTTCTACTCCTTCGACCAATAAGTAACAGTCTGATGTAGAGTTCCATTTTTGTATAAATTCTTTGGCTAATACATAGTGTCCTTCGATTTCTTTTCCTTCGACGGATACTAATTCAGCCTGTTTTAAAATTATATAAAACATATTATTATAATGATGTAATCAATAACGAATTCGTGTATTTTTGTTTTCTTCTTTTCAACATTTTTTAATATACATTTTAGAAGTAAATATTATTTTATATAAAATATATTAACAATTTATTTTTAGTTTTAAATTGACTCAACAATATTATGTGTGGTAGAGTGTATAATATAAAACCGTTAAAAAAATATGAATAAACAAATCATAAAAAATAAATTTATAATAATTTAGTAATTATTTTACTCACTTGAAGTACAATTATTTCATTGTCAGATAACATTGCTGGGACAACGAATGTTCCTTCACCTTGAATTATTTCAACGTCTTGGCTATATATCGTAGTGGAGTTGTCAAATACCTTAACGCGGACTCGGAGATTCTTTTCCGAACTCATAGCTTCTACCTGTAAATACATAAAATACTTCTAAAATTAAAAACAAAACGCAAATTGTATTATTTGACCTACAACCGTATTGATTAAAATATACAACACATCGGAGTTCAATCGATATTCATTAAACGTTTCAGAGATACGAGCTTATTTTTATCAATCTTGATAGAAAATTACTCTATACCTATTATACATTTATTATACAATCAAATCGGAAAAATTGTGTTTACAATACTAACTTTTCCGAGGAAAGGTAACCCAGGCTTGTATTTGTGTCTCATCTCGTGTCCAAATCGTAATTCTACGAAGTGTTCTTCAGTTATCGTCTGTTCCCGTTTTGGCGGATCAGTGGAACCTCTTGCATTGCTCACGTTCACAGCCGTCTTGAATGTCACCCCTTCGGAGGCCACCTCGACAGTCCATTCTCCGACGACAGCCAACTCGGACAACATAAAGCGGAATGGAGTGTTGCGGCTCGACGGGACGTCATCCCAAAGTGCGACACGTGTCCCCTTAGGGTTCTTGATGTAAACGTCCATGGTGACATCCTCGGCAATACGAAGGTAATGGTCCAGTGGAAGGAGCCAAAATTCAACTAAAATCAAAAATTTATAAAAATTAATCAAAACACGTGCACGGTGCGTCCAATAAAATACGACTTCATACACGTACATAAAACCCATACAAGTTGTTAAATTGTTTTTCACTACATATAATTTTTAATGTTATATTAATAAACCATTTAACATTTGTTTTAGTTTAGTCTTATTTCGAGTTTAAATGTCTGATATATTAAATTATAGAATATGAGGTTTGAATTAAATTATTTTTCTTAAGGCTGTTGAAAGTGGGTCGTTTTTTCCGTGCATTTAGACCAATAAGTGAAGACAAATTCAACTAGTACAAAAAGTCCGATTTTAATTTTGAAAACAAATTTGAATTCCTTATTCTCTTTTCTATGTTATGTAAAAAACGAATTTATTATTTTTCTTATTATTTTTTTTTTTTAGTAACATTAAAGTAAAGGTAAATTTTGAGAAAGAAAATATATAATTAATTTAGTACTATACTAATTAAACAATACAAAAAAATCGAAAATCCATTTATTTCATAACCTAGAAAATAGAATGAGGAATTAAAATATGTTTTCAAAATTAAATTCGGGCTTTTGGTACTGGGCGAATTTTTCTTCCGCTTTTTAGGACTTTCAAGTTGAAACTTTTTTGATCGAAAAATTTAGTGACGTGTGACAGCTCGTATGTCTGTTACTGATTTCCAAGAATCTTAGCCGTAGTTTATTTTCAATTACATAAATCGTTCGGGGAACTTTATTTGCACACTAATGATCAGTCACTACACAAGCAGTCAAACATAACTCGCGATGGATATAGAATATTGCCTTGACCCCTTAAAAATGGATCGCTTTCAACAGCCTTAAGTTTGTATTTAAATGTTCGTAGTTAAATAATATAATATATTGGTGGTTCATTTCAATTTATTTAAAACGATTTTTATGTTATCACACGATTGCAGGATCGGTAATAGTTTACTACATTTTATGCGTTCATATATATTACTGACCTATTTAATTTCATCTCAGAATTGCTTCTCCCCCTAATCAATTACATGTATATAGTTAATGTTTATTCTAATCATGCTTAGATTTATGCTTTAAGAGTTACGATTTTTTTTCCGTGGTTTTTTTTAAGTGAACTATTTAAGATGTCCCGAAGATTAACTTTCTAAATTTATTGTTTTTTTTTTTTTTTAATTTTTTTTAAATACATAATATGAAATATTGATTATTACTTATTGATTGCCAGTCATTTTTAGCTGAAATGAGTTGCAATATTTATAATTTATTGTATTGATAGATTTTTAATTCATATATATATATATATATATAATATATATATATATATATATAATATATATAATATCATTGGGCATATACAATTTATACTCAATGAAAATATATTTTATATTACAGATTACAATGTACCTATTATGTTAACTTTATTTAGAAATCAAAAGTTTGCAATCATGTAAACATTTAAATATTGAAAAAGTTCCTAAAATGTCTTTCATCGTGGTATCGTAAATAAATTTTTTTTTGTATGTAAAGTATATTTTTATTCAATTTGATTTATCAACAATTTTATACACGATTTGCATAGTTTAACTATGGTGTAAACAGACTATAGCGAAATAACTCAAAGACACTTGTCTTGAATAAAACATAGCATAATTAATTATATGAACTTTGGCACTGATTAGTGAATTTGTAGTTGTTTAAGATACCATGTATGTACTTAGAAAACTTGTTCATTACGTTACCGAACTGACAAGTTTATGAAATTAGTAATATAGTGAACACCCAAAACACAGAATATGAAGATAACATACATATATAAATTATAAAATAATTATTTAATTTACATGATCTTTTATGTTTTCATTATGTTCTAACTTCTAATACGTGTTACACCCATAATAATAATAATAATAATAATATTATTATTTAGCTACCTACTATATTATATTTGCATACATAAATGAAAATATCGGAACACGGCAATAGTATAGAGATAGGAGAGAAACTTCTATAATTATTATTGTACCTATGTAGTTATTCGTAATTTTTGTCTTGTTCAGTGAACCAGAACAGATGCTTAGATAATTTTCGTGCATGGTGATAATTTAATTGTTACCCCCTGCTCTTCTAGCCATATTGGTAAGTGTTAATTTTTGAAAGTAAAAATTAAATTATACAATATTACATTACTAAATAGGAAAAACAAAATAAATAATAAAAGCTAAACACATTTTATCCCACATTTTACTATTAAGGAAAACGATTACAGCCCTCGGGACATGGTGTTTTTCAGTTGGTTGTTACATGACTGGTGCATAATTACGAGATTAATAAAAAAAACTTTTCTAACAAGATTATAATATCTGTCACGACAAATTATAAACGCAAATATTATGTTCATATATAGAAATAATGTCCAACCGGGGAAATGGTATATTGGCCTGGGTGTTACTCTTATTTGAGATAGAGTACAGTAGTACACCTGCGCACTCACGAATGGTGAGGTGAAAATGATTTTATATAAAAGTCATTAAGAAGAAGACGGTTCCCCGAAGACTGACTGATGGAAATTTTCGCGGTTACTCGCTAGCGGCCTCCCACCTAAACCTCGGTATAAAGTTAGCCGTCTTGACCGTAGCTTAAACTCGACGACTGCGATACACTTTGTATATGTATAATATCAAGCCACGGGTAACTATGATCTCCTCTGTCGTTGGTAAGTTTTAATGGAAAACTTTGGCCACCAAGTGTTTTTTCTGCATTCACGAGAGAGTTTAATTATGCAATGCGAAAGGTCTTAGAAAAACGCGTAGCGTGACCGGCCTTTTTGTGCCATTGATTCTTGATCAGACCGTTTTCGTGTCGTCTTTCACAAGCAGCAGTTGTCTGAACTCAAATTTTAAATAATGTGATTTCATATTTAAGAAATTACCTCCGCCACTACCACCACCATTACCCATGACAATGAAATGTGGCAGAAAGGTCGGGCCACGCGGCCGGACTTTAGCATAGATTTCGGCACGAGCTTAAACTACCCTTTTGAAAGTTGACGCAGCTGCATCAAAATTTAGGTTTTTGGCCCACCACTGTCCATAATTACGCGTATTATTAATGGTGGAGTGCAGAACGATATAACACCAGCAAAACGATTTTTGTAAGTATTAAAATTGAAATATTTATACCCAATATAGTATTTTATTAGTGAGCTGCTTCATTTCCTGTCTGACAAAACGACTAGCTTATTTCTCGAGGATTACGAGACGATCGCGTGACATTTCAGTGTAAGACGCACATATCACATATGTTCATTTATATTAATCAAAGGTTCATTGCAGATATATAAAGTGGGTTTATACGCTTTTACAGTTCTGCGACCATGATTGACATTATTTAGTTTATTTACATAATATTAAATAATATGCACGTAGACATTTTTTAAACCTATAGCTGTATATTATAGTTATAACCTTATAGTGGATATTATGTACCATAAGTAGATTTTTAGAAAAATATACAATAAATAACACGAAGTATTATAGATGAGTTACAACCCCCCCCAGAAATTGTCCGTATAGTCTTATCATATAAAATATAATTTAATACCAGAACAATAAGATATAATTATAACAATCTTTATTTAGGCTATTTCCAAACTTGCTCCAGTTATCCCGCAAAGTGAAATTTCGGTCAACCTAATGCATTTGCGTAGGCTGCAAACTAAAAATAACCATTTTATTTCATCTAAACTATGCGTTATTCAGGAAAAAAATTCCCGAAATTGCGCATGAATACCTACTGATTACTGAGCCGCCGACAGTTTTCTTTATTCGTTGATAATAGTATAAATATAATATACAAGCTAGTATAATAGAATGTATGTGTTATAGTATTTACTAACCTTACTTAAGATAACTAACACTATATTTTTACACGGCTATTATATTATATAATATGGTAATCGATTGACGTTTTTCTCCATAAAAATATGTTTTGTGCATATTGTCTACAGCGTTTTGTTATGATAGGAGTAAATTTCCTTATCACTATTATTTGGTTTTGCTTGATTAAATTTCGTTCCTGTAAATCTATACATTATTTTTTAATCGAATTTCTAACTCTGGGTTCAATATTCATGCAAAATAAAAACGTGTAATGGCGTAAGCAGTAATGCACTATAGTCATTTTCAGTGGAAAATGTAATAATAAATTATAATAAGTATTATGTTTGGATAATGTTTTAAATATTTGTTTTTGTATGTTGTCGTGTATATTTTATAAATACATAATAATTACGTATAGACGAATAGTTTTCATCATAACATATTATAGTAATGAATATAGGTCATTCTAGAGAGACATTTCACCTAATTACAAACAAAATAAATGCATTTTCTCTTTAAATTAAATTTAATAGAAGCCAAATAGTAATTAATCACACAAATAAACCAAACTAAAACAAAAATTATATTTGACGAAAAGTTATGATAAAACTATTAGTTTTCTTGTACAGTCTTACCATTTTCCCATAAAATTCGTATGGATTACATTCGTAAAATCACAGTGTAAAATGGATTTATATAAATTATATATACATTTTACTGATAATATAAAGTATTGTTAATGAACATTTTTTAAAAATTTATTGATGACCAGAATATTTCATATAATTATTTTTCAGTGTTATTATAAAAATGTCTTGAATTTAATGTGTGATAGAAATTATATTTTAGAACTAAATCACCAATATCAATGCAGCTTATCTAGAGTCAGAGAGTCGTACAGAGTTTATAACTTATAATATAAGTGATGGTCAATATGTGATTTAATTAAGAGATCTAAGAGAAAGCCACTTTTTAAGTCTGAATAGAATTTTCTGTTGAATACGATTAAAGCCGATAAAAGATAAAATAAACGTCTCTATTATACCCATTAAAAACGGACTCACGCATAGCGTTCTCATTTGTTTGGGGCTTATACAATTGGCACCCCACGGGCATAGGACAAACAAATGTCAGATGCTTTTGAACATTGTGCCCAGGGCCAGCTCTTATTTACAAAAGCCGCTTTAATAATCTTTAAGGCTATCCACGATACCCGTTCGCTGTTTTCTTTATTTAACATGGTAAACGTTTTTGTTTTTATATCTGGGAATTGGGCCAAAAGTGAGCGAGAGAGAGATACGAACGGATGAACGATTATTTGAATTCAAATAAACAGTGCATTATATAAAGATCCTACGAGGAAGTTAAAAAAATACAATCGTTTGAAAAAATATTTGTTCTTTTCTTTTAGATTACAGTAGTTACCTTCATGTAACACAATTTGTAGGATTTAGCTGGACGTTATAAAAGAAGGTCACAATATGAAAATAATACATTTTACTCCATGTGGAATTTAAAACATGAGATGGGATTTTTAGACCCACACACACAAATACACTTTAGGATAGAAATGATATAAAGACCGTATTGTTTAAGTGTATGTATAGGGTAATTCAGAGTTATTTTGTTTTACTTACATTGTGTTTCAAGCGAGCTTATATATTTTTTACAAAAGTATTTTAAATGCTGTGCGAAGTTTACATTGTTACCACGGAAATATTTCTTATATTTCATCATCAGCCGGTCTTTGATTAATATAATATAACCACATACGTAATTGTACTTCAATTTTGATTCAGATCATATTATATTAAGAATTATGAACCTAAATAATTTTGTATCATTGTGTAAATTTTAATAATACATATTTTTTCATTCTTAAAAATATAACTAAATAATTTTGTGTTTTTTAATTTAGCTCGATGATTGAATGGAACAGAGATTTATAGGAATTAATTACTATATTTTAATTTTAAATTAAAATATACAAATATCTAGTTGTGGCGAAAAAAGGATTATATTTTTTTCTGGATTACAGCGTGATACAACCACATTATATTTATTATTTAACTCGGCGAAAATGTAAATATATTTTATTTTTACACACAACTACTATGCATTATTCATTCCTATCAGAATGTAAAATAGGTAGGCAGCTATAATATTATACCGTATAAAAGCGAAGGTAGAACACGAGTACTTCTCCGATTCCGAGAAAAGTAGTATCAGTGTGTTGTATATCTGGTAAGGTATGGTGGACTCGAAATATATTGTGTAGCCGTTTAATATTTTTAGTGCAACACAAGACTACGCGTTAGTATTCTATAGATACGTAATAGAAGTACAATAGAGAAATTTACGCAACTCTATAGTTCCAGAAGTTATCAAAATCATCAGTTTTGGGGAATTGTGCTCAGTCCCTAAATCAAGTACCTAAGAGTGGTGACCGGGGTTTATTGAAAGGCCTCATAATAATTACCATTTCATATAAGCCTATTAGCGATACCCAAGAGACACCATGTGGTGGTTGGCTGAGTCATGTCTTAAAAATATGATTTTTTATTTTTTTGTATTATTGTTATAAAAAGTCGAGTAAAGTTTTTGGGACAGCTTTTGAACTTCCCATCAACATACATTTTTTATACGACACTATATAGTACTTTTATGTTTTATTGCTTAGAAAAACCAATTATAGATGAAAACGGAATAATTATTATATAATAAGTGGCTTCGATTTATCGCTATTAAATATTAATAAGCTCCATTATGAACTACCTATTGAAATAGGTATAAAGTAGTATATATTAATTCGATACAAACTCAGAACTTATACGAATAAAGCTGAACGACAGTTAAAATACTATGTAGAATAAAATGAAATGGTCCGAAATATCATGTGCCTAATTATTAAATTATTTTATTTGTAACGTAATTTTGCTACGAAAGTTTCTAGATAAAACCGGCGTTTTTATGTGGCATTGTGGCTATTATTTATACGTAATAAATAATAAGTATAACAACTATATCATTGATAATTAGTGATAGTTTCCCAACTTACCCACAACCAAGATTATGTATGCATGATATGATAATATCTTTTTTTGCATGTGAAGATATTATGGAAAGAAGTAATTTATAATAAGTTAGGAAAACTCATTCTGCGAGCGTGCTAAATTTCCGGTTTCCAAGCGTATTTAATGCAAAGCAATAAACTATAATTAAAAATACAATTTAATAAGAATTTGGCAACCTTAATATTTTGATAGTATTTTTTGGATAGTATGAATCTATATTAACTACGTATTCAAAAAGTAATTAGGTATCTCAATATCAAAAATCGTAATTAAATATATTAATGCAAACAATTGTAAATATATAAAATAACTACGAACAATATATAGTGGATAAATAATTATCATAACATCATCAATCGGAACTATAAACTATGTGCAGGTAACTAACAGATGGACACAAGGTGTTCTAAAATTAGAAAAAAAGGGGCAATGTAGGTAGGTATCTGTTATATTGTAGGTACTACCTACAGTATAGGAGTAGTGAACTAGTGTGTACCTCACCATTATTGAGCACGAACTGTGATAGATGACGTGTTAAATTTGAATTCTTTGATAAATAATTGTATATGATGAAAAAACATAATATGTGGAGAAAGTCTAAATGTTTGGTTATCGAGGTTACAAAACAATTATTTAGATAATATTTTTTTTACTCAAATATTTTAAAAATGTTCGAACATTTTTATTCTTGAACTGTCAAAAATACCAACTAGATTAAATTTGATGCAATAAACTTCCATCCAAAATGATGATCAAAGTATTAATTTTTCTATCAGAAAAAGTATCTCCAAACACAAAAACAGCGTGGCATGCTTGTAGATATTTTTCAATTGTAAGAAAAATTGAGGAATCATGGTAGGTATGTTTTTTTTTTATTGTTGATTTGCGTTTCTATTGAGGTAAACAATGTGTGCCGAAAATCGCTTAGAAAAATCTAGCCCAAAAACATTTTTATTTAAAAAGAAACACAAACACACCATTGCGTGTACTTTACTTGGCTCAGAATCTAAAATTTAAAGTTTGAATGGATTTAGATAGAGTACAAAAAAATAATCAAATAACTAAATTTGTTAAATTAAGATATAATTATGGTAGCATAGTTGCACAGTACGCGTTTATTTGGCCTATTAATTACATGTATTTATTACATAATGTGTTTTTTTTTTTTATAATAGTTTTGTTAACGCGTGTAGTGGAGAAAAAAATGTTTAAGTAAAATAATATTATGTTATTCGGTGTTATTATAAATAAGCCACTCACTGGTCTCTCCCGGCTTGTAGAACTTGCTGGAAGTCTGCACGACTACGTCACGCACCGATCCGACCAATCGCAACCGAGACGTGGTCTGGAGCGTACAATTTGTCGTGCCGTTCACGCAATCGGTCAGCGTTTGCAGGTAACACGTGTCCGGCGTCTGTGTGGGCACCGTCAGTGGGATGATTCCGTCACCTGTAACATGCAACACCTGGCGATTCAAATAACGGTCGTCATAATATTTCGTATTTTATCAAATTTTTACTGGATAAACCTGTAGGTACTCTATAGAGTAACAAACCTCATGTTTTGTGAACTAAATGTACCCAGTTTTAATGAATTGTTTTATATCAATGTAGGAATATTTTTTAATATTTAGACATAATAATTTAATACTGTGGACCACAGTTATAATACAAGGTATACACATATTTTAACGAATAGTAAGACCACTTTTGGATAATAATATTCAATTATAAATATATAGAAGAAGTTTTAAATAAAAAATTGAATATAAATTTGTTTAATTTAAAATAATGATTTAAAATAATTTTTTTATGATTATTTATACAATTTAGAATTTTACAACATTTGTTAATATTATAATACTAATATAATAATTACTTTGGCTTGGGTTTTCTTTATAAAATAGGTAAACAAGTCACTATATAGTCTTTATTGTATTAAAATGTATATTATATAATTTTAATATAAATCTCGATTCTATTTAGGACTTAACTTACTCTCCCAACACAACCTGAGCTTACGGAAAGTGTTATAGCTATATATCTGTTAATAATTTATTATTATGTATTTTTGTGATATACCTAAAACAAGGCTGGTTCTTACGACCTTCGGATAAAGTTAACCGACACTTAACCGGTGGAATTCTGCCGGTAATAAAATCTGTTATCATCCGGTCAGCGTTAACCGACACTTTACCGGACATTGTAAGAATGGCCCTAAGTCTTATTAATTATTATTATTATTATTATAGTGTCATAGTTTAATGGAAATCATTGGCGTGGTTTGGCAGCCTAACAGTGACGAAATCAATGGTGTTACAAAAATGGATCTATAACCATCGCGAAACCGTTATTATTTGATAATGGATAATATAAATAATTCATTTTGTATTCTAGATTGAATAATAAAATATCGTTTTATACGGTCCAAGTTTATCCACCTTCTTCCTAGTTGCGCTATGGTATTTATTTATAAGTTCATACGTTTCATAGATCATTATAGTCATTACTGATAACAACCGAGCTTGTAAGATATATTTTATGTGGAATACTGAAATTATGTATGTACCTATATTATTATATCATAATATTATATGTCTGTAAGTTTAAATTTATGTAGTTACGTATAACGATATAGGTTCAATAATTCAAAGTCAATGAAAAATACGAGCCAACCAAAAACCATTTTCAAATCAACTTGTCTCAATCGAGTTAATTTCGCGAGGAATACCAAAAACGTAGGATGTATTCATCAACTCTAAGAACGTTTAAACGCTTCTAGTATTTTTAGAAATTTGAATAATTCAATAAAAATTTAAGGCACATTTTCTGTTTAAACCTGGTTCGATTGCTAAGTAAGATTTTGTCATATTATTGGTACACCAGTTATAAAATGATCAGTTCAAATTTTATGGATTATAAATTAAATATTAGTTTTTAGTTTTAATTTTATAGTAAAAATTGTAATTTATTACGACTGTTTGAGTATTAAGCACTCTAAAACACTTTAAGAAATTTAAACAGATCGAATGTAAAATGTGTAGTTTTATTATCTGAAAATTAAAGATTCATATGTCAACTATATCATATTATTTCTGAGTATAAAAATTCATTTCATTGTATTAATTTTATTTTATACTTCACGTAACACGATAATACAATATTTTGTTTAGGTCAGGGATTTTCAACCAGCCCACCTTGACTTAATTTGAGGCCCACGAACACATTTAAGCATTACTCATATTATTAACAGATTTTTAATAAATTTATACATGTTATCATTACGAATTTGGGCCATGAGATGTTTTAAAAATTATAGGAGGCTCACTGCCTAAAAATATTAGGTCCCAATTAGTGAAAATCTTCCATGAACGGCCTTTAATCGTATGAAATAATTTTGTTTTTGTTAAAACCTTCAAATCTCGTACGCGAAAATTGAGTTTTTAATCATATCTGATTTTTATTCAATGATTTGAATATTCGCACATGATTTACAACAACTGTGTAAACGTAATTTTATAGATGAAATTTGCAATTCGTAGATTAAATTATCGACGGTGTGCAACACTTCATCATCGTTGTCACCTACTACGATAAAATGTACTTGTAGATAATAATATGACGTGTACCAACAATATATTATACATAATACCACCGATCACCAATCTGATGTAATAATATTATATTAGGTGGGTATCGTGGTGTACAGTATACGTTATATTATTAAATTATATAAAATCGACAGTAGCGGGGAAGGCGAACGCGCGACGGATTAAATCGCGGTGGTAGCACGAAAACTTTCTCTCCGCGCGATTCCGTTTCAAAACCGCGTTTAACCGGTGCGCCTCGCGAGACGTCGCTGCACCGAACGTTTTATATAACTCTAAGGATTAATATAATATCCGGCTCCGTCGCCGTCGTTGATCCCGACCAAACAGCCGACCAAAAGGGGAAAAAAATGGCAAAACAAAAAAAGTGTATTTCCACGGCGGTGGCGGGCGGCACGCGAACTAATCATAAAGTTTCTCCACAAAACACATCTCTCCTCCCACGCCTCGATCACTCTCACTCTCTCACTCCATCCCGCCCCTATCTCCCCTCTATCTCTCTCTCTCTCTTTCTCTCTTTTTAACTCTTCAGGGGGCTGGTGGGAGTGTAGTGGTAGTTTGCCGGAGGGTGACGCCAGGCGAACGAGGAGTGGTGGCGTTTTGACGTCTGACAAACTCTCGTGAGTGTAAGTTTAACTATCCGTGCCAATTGGGCGTAAAGCGCTTTTTGTCATTAATTTCCCGGCGCGCGGCCGTGGCATACGACCATATATATATATATTTGTACATTATATCGTAACACCTTCTCTCTCTAAATACTCTCTTTTACTCGCGCGCACACAGTGCACTATTCGTTCTCGTATAGGTATCGAAAGTTACGTACTTGTGTTTGTGTGTGTATTTACGATATATCGTCGTCGTCGTCACCGACGTCTTTTCGGCGTTTTAGGGTTTGCACTATACTCGTACAATCAGAGATCATTAATCCAGTTCGTCTTTTCAGAGGTCTATCATTTCGCACCGGCCGCTACAATGTAGGCGAAAAACATACACACACACAAAATATAATGTCAACCCGCTAACGTGGTTGTAAATCGTGTACCGCATTGCGTGTGCGGTTGGTACCCGGTATTTGGGTATTGTATGTCATGTATATTATAGTGGTTGTATTGAACGTACCACAAGCAATACACATAGGTACTTCTCGCATAACGCGCTTATATTATTATGGTGCGGTGTTCAAGACTTACACATTTCAGTTCATTATATTATTATTATTATAAGTGAAGTTTTGCCTGGGGAACGGAGAAAAAGAATAGGCTGCGTGCGCAGTAAGGGAAACGTGCTGTACCTAGAACGAGGGGTGGTGAAAACGAAAGGGGTGTGTGTGAGTTAGAGTAATGGTGAGTGGCGACATACACACACACACACACACACACACACACACACTGTATTATTGTATGCACTAGAGGTTATATTATAATAATATCACAGTTGTATGAACCAAGAACAAAAGGAATACGAGGACCACGCGAGCACTTGAAGACACGCGAGCAATTGGAATAATACAATATATTATTATGTATATAGTTAGAACACCACCACGTGTGCCCAAGGGAGAGAGAGGCAGAAAGCATAATGCAATGATGATATTCGACCTTTATACGCTGGTCCCGTCCCTATCGTTTTTCATTTTGTCCTTAGGTATAATATTATAAATTAGTACCATATTATAATATATAATTTGTACGCGTAAAAGAACGCATATACCCGCAAGATATATGCAGAACTCTGAAGGGGTTGAGCTGAACGATATTCGACCTTTGCCTTACCCACCACCGCCACCGTCTATATTATATTATACACCTGCACAGACTCGAGATTCACACTCTCTCTCTCTTTCTTCCGCTCATCGCCAAGAGTCCGCACACTTCTCTCCACCCATCAGCAGATATAACTGTTTGGATTTTTGTTTCGTGACACGTAGCCTCATCATCGGATGTATATAATATATATATTGTTGTTACCGTCGTATTGTTATTACCTATTGTTATTAATATTGTACGTGTGTCCGTCGCAGGTGCACTTGACGACGACTCTGCCCGCTTGGCGTTTTCCTCGGAAACACACTGTACATACCAGTTATATATAATATATATATATATATAGTTCAGAATATTGTCGGTGTCACGTCAACTATTTACTCAGCAGCTTTTGTTTCGTTGGGTTTTATTGAAAAGCATGCAATATGCGAAGGCGCGCAGTTATGACAAAGGCGTAGTATATTTCGAAAAAAAATAAAAATAGGTACGCCGATTAACCTGTTTTTCACGTTTGACTCCAATTTGTAAAAACAATAGAGCGAAAAGAGGTAACATTACTTAATATTTTGACATACTTATAATCAGTCATTTTCACGGTAGAACATAATATTAATACACATTTGTTAATTTTTTTTTTATTCTCATATCTATAATAACTGACTTAAATATTTTCAGAACATGTACAGTCTATGTGCATTTTCAATTTTTCATATTTTTGATTCTGCCTGCATCAGGGTTATTTCTATATAGTATTAGGAACTTCTTATGTAAGATGTATTATAATGTACGTAACATTATGTATGTGAATTTAAAACTATTGTAACACGGCGTCATCAATAGGCAATTTAGCTACATTTCTGACTTGGAATTCGTTTTTCCGGTATCTCAAATTATTATACTGTTTTATTGTTAATAAATTATGATATTATTTTTTAATTTATGCGAAAATGGCAAACATAATAACTAGACATACCTATCCGAAACAGGTTATAACTTATAATGTGATGACAATTAAACTGATAACTAGACATAAGATATTATCATAACTCTATAATATTATACTTCCATAATAATTTGTAACTCATTTGAATGACAACATACATTATTAATTACATATTCCAAAGCAGAATTTTGATCAAAGCACTAAGTTTTATGAAAATATAATTTTGGATAAGTATAGTTTATTTGTTATAAGTATTCAAAGATTTGGCCAGTGAACTAGTCGTAGACCAACATTTTTCGGGGTATCCCTGCAGCACCACTCTACTCCATTTATATAAACTTTAAATACTTAACCCATACACCACTAGTCCAAAATTTGGTTTTTATAAATTGAAGTACTCCAAAAAATATTCTGCTTTAGAATAAGGTATAATAATTACGTCATGTTCTCAATAAAAGTAAAACATTTAAGAAATAGTGAAAAATAGTAAAAAATATATTTCTTAAAGAAAAATGTTGTTTTTAACGACGAAAAATTATGTAAAAAAATATTTTCAAATATGAAAATAGTTTTTGAAAGAGCGGGTGTCTCACACGTTAGAAAGGTCATCTGATATAATATGAGTGTATACATTTTGCTTTTGTTTTCTGGATTGATTTTAAAATATAATGTCGTTGTATTTTTCATTGTTATTATATAATAATAAACTTTTTGGAAACAATAGAAACAAAAGTTTATCATTGACCGTGGACCTAGTAATTTTGTTTTGATTAACTTATCAGATTAGTCCAATTTGTTTTATTTTTAAACTCTTATAAGGTCAACGGAGCGTCTGCGCCTATATATAATATAATAGGAAGTATATAACGATCGGTTGTTACGTGCGAAAAAAGGTATTTTAAAGGGAAAAAAATATAATAATATACGAGATAGAATCTCGGGGTAACGGCTTTTTTATCCGGACCACAAGTCGACGGCGTGGACATATCAATTTCTCAGAGGGAGCTCTTCTAGAAATCCAATTGCCTTTTTATCGTGTGCCGTGCGTCCATATATATATATATATATATATATATATAATATTAAAGCGTGTGTGGGCCCTTCTGTCCTGCACCACTGCAATCGTTCCCATCGACCGTTGAGTGATTCGTAAATATTGTAATAATAGTAATAGTAATAATAATACACACACACGATTCGAGCTTCTCACTGCCAAAGTTTATAATAATAATATGTGCGTAATATCTAATATTTTACTCGGTAGATTTTAAACTTGTTACTGGGTAATTGAATGTCGCGTGGTAGTTCACCGCAGATACCGCTAACGTATATCCCACTGCAGCAAGCGACGTCGTCGGCGCGGCCCGAGAGCTCTGCCATCCCTTCGCCGGAGCACACATTATTCTGTGGGGGGGGGGGTGGAGATGGTTAAATCAGGGGTGGCCGTGACGACGGAGGGTGGAAGAGTTAAGTTCATCCCCCGAGCAGCCGCGCCAAAATCCCATTTAACGGCTGACTGACCGACGTACGCGGTCATAATCTCCATACACTCTATATCTCTCACGTATATAATATGCGTGACCGGAGGGGGAGGGGGGTTGATCGGTGGCCGCGGTTCTTGTAAGCCCTAAAGTGCACTGTCCATAATAATATATACCGTATAATATTATTACGGTAATATGCATACATTAAAGTTTATTATAATATTATATACTATTATTATGATATGATAACATTTTAATTGCGTATATAAATGTAAATGTGCATACGTTCTATGTAATAGGTGTGTTTATAGGTTATGGCGTTCGCTTATGTGCATATAATTTTAATATACCGGGAAGCGTAACGACTAACGAATATAATAATACGGAAATCGTGTATTATTATATGTTCTGAAACATTAACATTTTGACTGAAATTTAATATCATAATATATTTTATGCTTGATACAACACACAAAACGTTTATCTGCAATCGTTTAAAATTGTATTTATTACTAGCTATACGTTATTAAATTATTTTAATCTATATAATTCCAGAAATGTAGGTTTTGAATGTCTCGAGAATTTTTTTTTGATTTTTTTCTTTATATTATATTATGATCTATCTGTTTCGAATTCGGTACAAACAATATTGGTCCGTTTAAAACAACTTAAGGAAATAGTTAAAATATTTGGAAATTTTCTAACAACCACCCTCATTATTTTGGACCTTTCAGTGACATTTATAATTCATGTATAATAATATAATATAAATGAATCTATAAAGTATTAATTTCATTAATTTTAGATCTTTATGCCTTAAATACAGACAAGTCGTTATGCCTGGACAAAGTTACAGTTTAATTTATGTCAAAGTTTGACTACCGTTGAATTTATTGGCAAATTTTTTGGGAAACATCCTTATAATCTGGTAATATACAACAATGCATTTACTGTTTTTTCTAATTTATAATAATTTAATATAATTAATAATTATATACATTTTGTTTCGTTATAATGTTTTTTCCAACAATTAGTTATCTGAACTTAGAGCTTGCATTATAGATCAAAAGATAAAACAATTGTTGATAAAAATATAATGTGGTGATGGTTTAATGAAAAGTCAATGTAAACATAAATATAAATAAATAAAAAACACATAAATATCTTTACGCAGGAATAACATTTAAAATCACACATTTCAGTAAAAACGTTGTATTGAGTTTCATCAATAATGTTCAGTTATACGAGTATTTTAAGCTTATGGCAACTATTAATAATAAATTTGGCACTGATCATTTTTTTTGTCAAGATACTAGCCAATATTACAGATATCATAATAGTACACGAATACATTTAATACCCCATTCAACCATGTATTGTGAAAGTTTTAATTATTAATTATTAATTATTAGTTCCTACTTATTGTTTTAAAAACTGTAATGTATATATACTGTACTATATCAATTTCAATATTAATTATTAATGAAATTAAAATACTTCAGAAAAAATAAATATTATTTCTAAAAACTTTTTTTTGTGAAAAACTGTAAAATATGTTTATAGGTGTGGTGGGAATATTAAAACTTTTTTTTTATATTTCTGGGTGAGCAAAAAATATGTTTTTAAACAAAAAAAACATGCTACATCAGCTAGGAATATCAGTGACCTATAATATTATGTTCATCGAAAATGAATTTTATATCAGATATTATATCGTAGACAATATGGATAATTCCAAGGAAAGCATAAAGATATCGAAGTTTATATTATTATAAAACTTTAATATGATACTTACAAAGGTAGTTTGGTGTTGTTCATTTGGACTTAAGACATAATACTAAAATAGTAAAATCCTATCTTAGGTATAACTTACCTGGTACAAACTTATCCCAGATCTTACCCAGGTATATAATACTCTTGTGTAATTTGTACCTCGGTTTATATTGGAATCGTAATAATTTTAATAAATGTACAAAGACTACAAGAGATTATGATGCCAAAATTAAGTTAATGAATAAAATCTGTTTTATTTATACAATTTAATAAAATGTATTAAATTGTGTTTCTCCTCGAGTTTACCATAGCTCATATAATATATACATATGTTTTACACGAACTGATTAACGAAGCAACATTTTTTAACGTAATATATTATCAATTCGTTACATTTGTATTTATTTATTTATTAATTGATTAACATAATATCATTCGGTTTAAAAGTAGGTATTCATTAATTGTCTATAAACTACAAACACTAAATATTTCAAACGAAATTATTTTTAATTAAGTTGATGAAATCTACTAATATTTTAAATTTGGATACTTGTATACAATTTACTGTAATAGTTCTGAAAGTAGTTGAAAATGTAAATATTTAAATGGTTAATCTATAATCGTACAACAGAAATATTATTATAATTTTTCAGGTTAAATAATTTACGTCTTAATATTTATAATTGTTAGACTATTATGTTGATTGCATAACATTTTGCGTAAGTAGTTCATTTTTCATATTTTTGAAAATATTTGAAAAAAATGGATTTTAATCGATTTAATTGGTACTATAGGTAGGTACCTCATAATGAATTACGAAACACAAACGATTATTTTATATAAGAGAGCAGTTTTTACTGAAGTTTTTTTAATTTAATTTAATTGCAACAAATTAACATTATTTATCATAATTTTAAGAAAAATGAAAATTATTATTCAACATTATATTATCTAAATGCAAAAAAGTAAATACGTTTTTCGTCATAATAAATTCCCTGTACCTTCGAATTATCTTCAAGGTATTCAATTAAAGTTGGTCATCGACTACTTAATTCTAATTAATCGGGCTACTCTTTAATTTTTTTTGCGGTATTCAGATTATTATTCAAAATATGCGTTCTATAGTTGTAGGTTCATTGCTAATAATATCTATCACAACTAAAAACATTTTATGGGGCATTGATTTTAAAAATTAGTCATAAAAGTATCGAATAACAATATAGTTTAGTTGAAATTATATCATAAATCATAATATGCCATTTATCGCTTTAGTTTTTTAGTATGTATTATAGTATATACAACAGTGTGTTGAAATATAATATTATAAATTAAAAATAAATATTTATATGTTTATTTTTTTTTTTGTTTTACTAAATAATGGTGTTTACGATAACTTTTCACGTTAACACACGCTGATAAATGTATTTATACTTTTTTATGCATTTGTTGTGTGGAGGTTTATCAGTGATAGTCTGCCGCGTGGTAAACGACGAAATACACAGTCACATAGTAATAGTAGTGTACAATTTCCACAAGTTTGGTTAAGTTTAAAAACTCGCTTGTTTGGGTGGTGAATATTTCCCTCACAAATAAACTATACGTCATAGGACATAAAGATTATTTTAGTATATTGCAAAAGTTAGAGTTTTATGTGTAGATCATATTTTATATTTTTTGTAGAATTATTATTATAATATTGTGCTAGACACGATTTATTTACTGAGGATTTCGTTCTCATATTTTATCGAATTACGGGTTGGGTTATGTTTTTTTTTTTAAATACGTTTTACACTTTTACATGTACGAATAATTCCGTTCAACACCACGATGCTCTGAAAACTTAAATCAATCGTTACAGTTATGATTATAATATTATTTCTGAAAGAAAGAAAAGAAAATTTATTTTTTGAGTATAATATGGTATAAGATATATAATATATAATAATATATATTTAATATTATTACGAGACCGATTAATTTATTTTATTAAATAAAAATTTGATATTATCATTATATTATTATAATTTGTATATTAATACAATAAGGTGCCTCGGTTTATAATATGTATATATTATGCAGATCGTACGTGATGATATGAAAAAAAGACCATCCATAGCAATAATAAAAAAAAAAACTATGCCAAACGTACACGACACACGTCGGATGATTATTTTCCGAAACATTGTCGTCGTCATTACGCGCGGCGGGAATTATATATTATTATACGTTTGTGGTCTGAATTCCGCACCTGTAGTAAATGGTGGCAGAGCGGAGGCTGCCATTACGACGACGGGTTTGAGGGGGGGGGGTGTGGTTTGGAACGTAAGGCCGCGGTGGAAGGGATGGTTGACAATCGGTGGTTGAATAATGATCTGTCGGTACGTGAAATATGACCTGTCACCGCGCACAGAGAACCGACGGGATTCGTCGCTGAGCTGTAGTCGCATCTAGAGAGGATCGAGTATGACCCCGCGGCTACATCATGGCGTATTTAGGACTCGTCTTAGCGCGCAGGGAGGTGGATGACAGGATTTAAATGTACTGTGGTAATAATATATAGACGAGACGTATTTAATTTCGTCATATTATAAACAATATTATACTAAAACGTCACGCAATATTAATAATATAATACTCCTCTGCTCCAGCACTGTACTGGACTAGGGTGCGATATTTATCATAACTACCGCGTCGCAAGATGGATACTAATGTATCTTAAGTGTGTCACAAGGTATATATTATCAAATCACGAAAACATATTATTGACGATGAAAATAATATATAAACGGTGTATCAAATATCAATGTTAAAATTAAAATCGGATAAAACGAATGCGGCGATAACTTAAAATAGGTTATCTGCATGATCGTTATTTTTGATTTTAAAACATTATCCAGATAGGTGATTTAGCTAATGACTACACCCGAAATTTATATAATTAACGATGATGTATTCTGGTATTCATAGGAGAAAATACATTCAAATGTAGTGGAGGGGGGATAATGTTATTAACAACAATGTGAGTGGAAGGCTTCGATTCCATATACAATAAAAAAAAAATTATCGAGTTAGAGATAAGTGAATTTTGGATATTCATAAAATGAATATTATAAAATATATCAAAATTAGTTATTTCAGTTCATTTCATTCATTCAATACTTAACTCATTTCCTTTTTTTTACAGTATCGAATTTAATAAAAACTAAAAAGGTAAAAATTATATAATGTTGAAGAAGGCCCCACCAGAAATGTCGTCACAGCTATGAGTAGAGTATAGTAGACTATATGTATGATACATCAGTCAGAAGTTTCTTATTAAATGTTAAAAAAACATTGACATTATATACTACTTGAGTAGTCACTATAGTCAGGTCTTACCAATATTTTTGTTTTGTAACTCTCAAATTTACTTATTTTGGGTAGGCGACTCCTTACTAAAAATAAAATAATAATTGATTCCATGTTATATTATAGTAATATTAATAATTCATTTTATTTTATTTAAATAATATAATGCAATCCTGAATAGTTAATATTTAATTTTGTTATATAGGTATATATTTTTTTTACGGTAATTTTGCTAAGCCTATATTTGTGAAAAAAATGTATATATTTTTGGAGTTTTCTTCGTCAAGTGCTTGTCGAACCTCTGATGGGTTTCCGAGAATTTGTCTGGAGCTGTTTTGGAATATTATGTACAGTCGTAGAAGAGTGGAGGAGGCTAGGGTGATAGATATGTCTGGTTTTCGTCGGGGGAGGGGGATGATTTGTAAAAAGATATTAGCAAGTTTGTGTTATATGTTGTAAAGATTATTTTTAAATTCGAATTAGTTTTTCGTTATTCTTATTATTGGTTTACAATTACAATGACCTGTCAAAAATATTTTTGAGACAAAGGTTGCGATACACTGGTCTACATTGTAATCATTTATAAAGGGTATATATTATATATATATTATCTTTTTTTTGATATATAATTATTGCGTTTGGAGACTGTTGATTTAACGAGGTTATTATTTACGGGTATAATTTCTGTCTCATGTACGTACCTAACGTACCTGGCATGTACGCTCCAAAATGCGTATAATATAATAATAATTATCATAATATTGCGTGTTATTATTCGCAGATAATGCAGAAGTTGCAAGTAGGTAGTGTTGTTGATGAATACTGCAGAGATGGACTTTCGATAACGATGTGGTGGAAGTTTCGGGCTGTATAATATATGCGTACACAAACCGGATGATTTATATCACGGAGCGCACGTATATAGCGGAGATCGGTTGAAAAAGCTTCGGAAATCAAATTATATTCCCAGTACGGGTGGTAAAGTGTACGAAGCGGGAATGTGTGCTGGTACATACATAGGCGTTTTAATTGTCTGCACGACCGAATACGATGAGCTCGAAAAATAATAATAATAACGCACATAAAGCAAAATATCGGTCGCGGATACACGACGACGTATATGTGTAATAATAATAATAATAATAATATAGCAGTGCGATGTGACGTTTGTTTGTAAACACCGTGTTGGTTTTGGCATTCAAACGAGGTCAGTTTTATTTATAATCGTTCTTCTCTCTCTCTCTCACACACACACACACACACACACACACACACACACACACATTCCCAGCGAACGATTCGATATAATTTATGACGGAGTGAAAATGTTTTGTTTGTCAAATAAACGCTGATTTTCTAGAATAAAGCGCTCACCCGCCGCGCGTGTTTTAATATTATATACGACCGATTGGCGGTTATTATATTATTCATAATAATAATAATAATATTATAATATGTATATTGTATATTATTATTATACCGGAGGCATTTTCATCGCCTCTCGTTCATTGTTGCGCGCGTGATATTTATATACGTCAATTGACTCATTACTACTATTATTTTTATGATTATATAATTTATACATAATATATTATAGGTATTGAGGTCTGTAATGTTTTCAGTGGCGTATTTGCTGCAGGTGCAGGCATAGGAATTTTTATTAAAGCGTCCAAATTTATACGCGAATGCCTAATTCAGATTTTTATAAATTTTTTGACACAATGATTAGATTCTGACGTCAACATTTATTTTTGAGCCAAAAAAATATTATTATTATTTGTTCTTTTTTCTATAACAAAATACATAGGTATTTAAGAAACATTTAATAATGTTCAGAAGTTTTTAATTTTAAAAGGTTATAGTAATTATGCTCCATAATAAGTAATTTCGGAAGTTTTCAATTTAAAAATTGAATAGTCCATTTCATAACATCTTATTCACAACGTTCCCAAATAATTTTTATTAAATTGGTGTCGAATATTTTAGCAATTTAGTTTGTATTATGAAAATATTAAAAAAAAATTGTTGAATCTATAATAATTATAAGTTATAATACCTGGTATACATTTGGTGGATACATACCATGCCTTGTAACTATGTTAGAAAATACTGTACTCGTATCGTGTTCTATTATCAATATTATGATAACCTTATACAACTTTTTAGTCTCTAAATTATTGTATAACGATATGTTTATATCATATCTATTAATTAGTTATAGGCACCTAATATATTAATATGACGAGGGTAGATGGTTTTCGAATTGTTGACCTCTTGTACGATCTACCTCATGATGGTCGTTACGCCACTGATATTATTGTTATACAATTTATATTGTATAATAATAATATTATAATATTATGTGTACTTAAGCCGGTTACCGGAACGAAAACGGATTAAACTCGACAACATTCGACTGATCTCCGGTTCGACACTTCGACACTTGTGGGTGTTTGAAAAGAAATAACTTTTTGGTCAACATACAATTAACACGGTAAATGGATCGCTTCCGGATAGAGTTATTCGACGATGAAATGCAAATTCCCATGTTTATACATATAGCGTAATAAGCACAAGCAAATTAAATGTCACGAATTAATTACGCTCAAGAGACGACGGTTTCGGTCAACTTAACTCCACCGTGACATACATATGCAGGACGGTAATAAATACATTTTTAATATAATGGTATAATACACCTACACTGTGTTATTTTGTTTAGTTTTTTACTATGATAATTGTTTAAATATTTAGTGAAATAATAAAATTATATAATGTAACAATTCACTTTCGCGCAGAGTACAAACAATAATTAAAAAATTAAGAATTGGCCACACATTATACACTTACGAGCACATAAAATGAACAATTATTAAGAACGCATCACGTGCAATACCTTAACTGCAGTCAACTACCTACAGCTTTAAAAGGACGCTTCCAGACGAAGGACTCTGTAGGGACACGCAGACTGATGCTCCCCTACAATCCATGTAAAATATTACCCCCCTCCGATGGCGTCGACCGTTCTTCGATTCCTCTGCAAAGAGACAGAATTATTCTAAAAAATCTTTTATATGTACATTTTTTAATCACATGTAAATGCCCCACAATTTTTTATATTTTAATTTAATCGTCGACTCGCTATAATACGCTATATTATAATCTGCTCTGTACTGTGAAATTAATTATGAATTAGCCATGACGTACACAGACCTATCCAACAGAGAGTTGTCTGTGAATACTAGAAGCGAATCTTTCATATTAATTGTAATTTGGGCATTTGCCCATTTATACATTTATAATATTATAATAAATAAAGATCGTTTGTATAATATAATCCAACTATGAATTTTATTTACGATAGTTATTTATATATAAGCGTATCACTCTGTATAGTCTTGTAAATTAGTATCACATAATATAATTTGTACTATTATTACTTCATATTATATTGGCGGCGCACAGCGCGTGTATAAAATAAATAATAAAACTATATGGACTTCGAGGCTGTGAGGCTGTCCAACACGTTAAGTTTCAAATATCAATCAAATCTCAAACCACGGTGGTAAATAGGTAATTGACTTTGCCAAACGTACAACAGCGTAATAGTCAGGTCATATTTTTACGGTCGTATTTCGCTGCGGCCCTCGGCGTATATATTATTATAGTAAGTACGTGTGCAATACATCAAACGCGTATTTTATTTTTCCATTTATATAATAATATACATCATACACATTATTCCTCCTTCGTAATGGCCAGCCATCATAAAATGTCCGTTATCAACGCATACACCGACACTGTGCGGTGTAGACATATCCGAATATCCGATACATGCGCAGTTTTTGATACTCGACCGGTCTTTTAGAAAATCAATTGAAGCACTGCACCCGTAGATTATTATATGATAATAATATTATATAAGAAACAGGATGAGTTGATGCCTTTTCATTTCCCCCCTTTAATAAATAATATTATCCTATACACAATGCTAACCGAGCATACATTTGTTTCACTTTTCATTGATTCAGAATACACATTATTATATATACTTGTATTTTGCAATTTTTGATTTTCACGAATTTTTTCTATACTTTTATGCCATTTTTCATGTTCTATGCTATATTCCTTAAGAGGTCGTCACACCTGCATGTGTTGTCTCCGTCTTACACATGTACGATATAGGCAAAACGCGTTTACGCAGTCTGAGTTTAACTCGCTCAACTTTGATGTTAGAATAAAAACATCTATTACAAAATTAAAAGATGACAATATTTTGGAGGGCAAGACGTTGAGTATTTTTTTTTAAAAATTTAAATTTTGAAAATTTTAAGGTTTTTTAAAAATGTTGATATTTTTGCTATTCATAAACTATATAATGAACGTTATATTGAGTATAATGGAAAAAATGCAACGACTTGCCCTCAGAAATATTGTCACAATTCAATTTTATAATAGGTTATTTTACTCTAGAACCAAAATTGAGCGGTTTTTACTCGGACTGCGTAAACGCGTTTTGTCTGTATTGTACGTGTGTAAGACGGAGACAACACATGCGGGTGTGACGTTCTCTTGGATACAAAAAAAAAAAAAATTAAAAAATGTTCAAAAATATTTGTATTATTACTATTGAAGGTTGTGATTTTATTTACAGCATGCAGGTGCACACGCATTTACCAGACATACCGCGCGTTCTGATTTCTATGGTCCTGTGTTTTAACTTCTCACTTCATATTGTCTCAACATAATATAGGTAGTTTCTACTCAGTATTTTTCTTATAAATACAATTACCATTTATTATGATTCCAAGTGTATATTTTACAGTAAACTACTGTCTTGAAAAACCAAGTTCTGTGATTTATTTATCATATAATATATACTGTTCCTTAAAATTACGAGTCCAGGTCATTATTTTACTATTTATACTTTACTTAGTTTAAACTGTTCAAAAAAATAACATCCTAAAAAAATATTATTCCGTAAAAACACCATTAATTTATTATGTAATTTTTTTAAATTATTATTTCTAGACAGATTTATATTTTGAAATATTATTTTCCTGAAAGTTACAGTTCCATTTGGATATTTTCCAGAATTATATGTGTATGGGAGCTTACGAATATTATTATACTTTGTATAATATTGTATTGTACAATCATTTTGATAAGTCATTTTTTAAATACTAAATACACTTTTGATAATTTTTATAACTCAGGTTATTTAAGAATTTTTTTTATATCATTAACATATATGTAATAATAATATACTATAATATAGTACCACAGTACGATATCGTTTGTTCGGAGATTTAGTACAAAGTACGTTCATGTTCGTTTGGCTATTATATTAAGTATTAACCGGGTTGCGTACTATTAATTTCTAGGTTGCGATACCACCAAGCTCTATATGAAGAGGACGGTAAAAAATATTCACGGATTTAAGAATGTTAGATCGTCTCAAACATGTACAATATTTGATAACTGAAAAAAGTTATCCTTTACTCGATCATGTTTCGACGAAATATTGTAAATATCAGTCTGCATATTAAACATACAGCGAATGTAACTGTATCCGAATGTAACAGCATAAAATCATAAAACGTTTTTAAATAAAATAATATGCACTTAAAGTCGTACGCATTATTGTAAGGGTTTCTCTTTTTTGTTTATACAAATAAAAATTATTGGATTCCTGATTTCCTGTTTCCTCGGTGTCCGTGTCATAAGTGCACACAAATATATGGTATTGATTTTGTGTTTAATATTTGCTGGGAGTTTCTACATTTGCTCAACTGTACTATTAAAAATGATTTACTTTTAATGTGCGATTATAACTTATTTGTTCTGTGAACGTTAAAAAGAAATAACCTAAAACGATGTCCTATTGTAATGTGATTTATTGTAACACAAGGGATTATATATTTATTTAAACATATTTAATATAGTGATCATTAATCATATAAATAGATTTAAAAAAAAAAATGAATGAATAGGAAATACATAATATTATATAGGCACCTTATGATATAAAGTACATTGATTTCATTCAATAAAAATTCTAGAACTGTTTATTAATAATATTTGTATATGCGTAAATAAACAATATTAGTTATGAGACTTTTGATGAAGTCCAGTAGAAATTATTATGGGTGTTACGGTTGTAACGGTACACTTAGGCCATAATTGGGTGGTTTTTTCAATGGTGGGTGAGGGTACTGTAGGTTTTTGGCTGAATTTCAAATTGGGCACCCGTAGGTTTCTGCCGTGTCTCACTTTCGAACCGGCAACGGTACGCGTCAAAACCGACGCCATAGTCTGCTCGGCCACTCCGTACCCCAATAATAATTTTAGTACACAATAGATTATAGATAAGATTTAATAACAGTATTAACAATTTTATTCATATTTGAAATTTATGGATTTTAATGAACTATATTTTATTATATAAATAAATACATGATTTAATACAATATATCAGAAGGGGAAACGAGTGCTAAAGTCTTTTTGCCCTCCTCATATCCAGTATCCACGCCTGTACACAATGTATATATTATGTTTATAAGAAGTTTCTACAAGTTATTATATATTAATAACTAAGTTGTACCTACCTGAAAACTGGTTATCATTGATTACAGTTTTGTCGCAAACCATAAAGCTGTCATATAATTTGACAAAACATTAATAATATGTGCACCGACGAGTCTGCACCCAATTATAATAAATTCGTACATTCAATAATTATTTTACATTTTGGATAGAGTCGTATTGATATATTGATATAATGTGTGGTTGCACTATCTATAGCGCCACAGATGACGAATGGTCTCTCGCGTCATCGGCGATTTATTATAGTTCAGTCGTTATTGTGACAATACGTACATCAGCGATTTAATTTAGAAGAATATCGATGTATGACGGATCCCCGATATGTGACATCGTTACAATCATTAACCTACTACTGAATGCATAATAAATGATAAAAAAAATGTTTGTTAGTACCATGCCGTATACGATTTAATATGTATCACCCAGCTACCGGGTGAGACGATCCTTGTACTGAGATATTAATTGTTATTTTTTATATACCGTTATAAAACTTTATAGCGCTATTTATAACTTAATTATAACTTTAAACTCTATTTATAATTAATAGTAGTATGGTTAACCACTGATTACACGAAAATAAATAACACCTTTTTCTAAAGAAAATGTTCAACTTCACATATTTTTATTTGTTTTAACGATGATTTTTGTTGTAAAAATTGAATGCCAATAGTAAATATTGTATAGAATAACTTTATACATTTTAAAAATATTTAAAAACAATCTAATAAGTATATAAAATACGCATACTATGCACAATCTATTACACATATAATTATAATATAATATACGAAGCGACAACATACTAACATTATTAAAATGTAATAAAATATTGTCAAAAATATTATAAGAAGACGCGTATTTATCCTTTATGATTTTATCCATAAATATATCACGCGCTAGACAAACACGCACGTTGTATCAATATCATAGAGATAATTAGAGAATCATGAATATTGACATTTTAGATTTTAGATAAAGACTGCAGCAGCTGACTTAAGGTCACCCGGTGCAGGGAGATGTTACATTTTATACGGGTCGGTAGCGGGAGCGATAACACAAATAAGTATCAATAATAGTGCTTATTCTATAGTCATTCACATCCACATAGGCATACAAATACTCATTTTAATACTATAACAGAGCAGTCCTGTAAAGTATTTAAGTAAAAGTATTTGAGTAAAAGTATTTAAATACTTTTTTAAGTATTGAATAACTTTTTAAATACTTTCAGCATGAAGTATTTTGAATGGTGTTTTAAATACATTTTTTTGTATTAAATACTTTTTGGTATTGAATACTTTGGTTTTTTATTTCGAACATTTTATTTTTATTCGAAATAATTGATTGGAAAAATATTATTGTCAATTACAATAATAGAATAATAGTTGTATTTAATATTCTGTATTTCTGTGTTAGCCGAAGCCCAAAGGTTTGTGAAAACCAGATTTTTAAAAAAAGTTATTGAATATTGAATAACAATATTCCCTTTAAAACTGTTAGATAACTATTAGATTACCTACTACCTATGTGTTTATATTACGATAATTAGAAACCCACTTTAAAAACCAAAAGTATTTGAAATAGTTTACAATTAAAGTATTTGAGTAGTATCTTAAATACTTAAAAAAAAATGTATTTGAGTATTTACTCAAGTACTTTTTAAAAGTATTCTTTACAGGACTGTAAAAGAGACACACCATATCAAGTTGAATAGTCTTAGGCCGACAGACATCACATGTAGTGCACTAAGCAACTGTGAATGACGTAAGTCATTCGAAACGCAAAATGACATTTTAATTTGATGATGTGCTGTAACAGGTACATAATATATCAACTAGAAAATATTATTATTTAAACTTTATTACACGAAGCACCCTGTCAAAGGTTCAAATTATAATTCAAAGGTCTCTGAAAACGCTCGCTGAATTACGTACCTATACATACGTATATTATATTACTTTCTCCAATCCCGTACAGCCGATATATTTCAAGAGAATATTATATTAAAAAATAATTCATTTTCTCTTATAGTCTGTAAGTAGCTGGTAGGTACTGTATTTCGTTATTTATCTTCCGTTCATTATATTATATTATATAATATAATTATAGATACAATCTGTTAATATTTATTTTTACAACAAAAATTGAAGTAATTATTTGTCATAACTGATTATAAGTAAAATTATTTAGAGGTAGAAACTACACACAAAATAATATTGAACTTATAATATACAAAATACTATAGTTTTTTTTTTTATTAATATTGAACTTAGGCCCGATGACTATAGCCATTAGCTGTTGTAGGGGATTATGTAAATTATGGTTGGTAAGGTTAGTACGGTAGGGCGTTGTTATGGTTGTTACGGTAGGTAAGCAAACTCGTGTATGTGTGGCTAGGTTTTTACTACTTCGAATCAGGATGGTCACCCATCCGGGAGCTAGTAGTAGTGGGTTTCGCGACTGGTATATAATAGGGCGAGTATTACAAATAAATGCATTGTATATAAAATAATATATAAATAAAATATGTACAGTTCATACTGTATTTGGCAGCGAACAATTCATTACGACCTTTGTACTCAAGAGTTAGAGTTATATTTTATGATTAACCATGTAATATTTTATTTTAAATTTACAAGGATTCTTGGTTTTAGCCGTTTATTGATTGCATTTAAATATTCATTAAAATACAATTGTTTTGTTTCATTTTATACCTTTATACGATGAATAAGCGGGCATAATACATTTTAGCAAAGTTTCCCAAAGCTTATAAATTGGGAGTTTGTAATGAATATTAAATAGTTTATTACCGTGCACATATAACTATTTAACTTGGTTACATTTGATAGTTTAATTTAATCGAAAATAAAATATTTAGTTTAGATTTTGCAATTATAATATTTAAATTTAGTACTAGGATATTTTGTTACCTACAGTTTTATTCAATGTTGTTCGATAACTTTCAGTTCAATTTTTAATTAATTATATTATACACGAGAAAACGTTATTCTGCAATATTAAAAAAGGTTATACAGATAAATAGGTTATGTTAGGTTAGTTATACATTAATGTATACTAATATGTTTGTATGTTTTAATATTTACATCTATTTGAATTATTAATTTACTTATACAGATTAAAAACCAATTAATTATTGTGGCGTAACAATTTTAATATTTTTTATTGTGTTATAGTTCATTAATTTAAAATCATTTTGATTGATGAGGTATTATAATTTTTTTTATTACATCATGCGTGGTTTTTCGTTAATGTAACATAATAATCATATTATATTGTATTTGCCGTGTACGTACAACCACATATTTTAGACTATCGCCGTCGTCGAACTGAAATCGTGAATGCCGCTGAAGTTAATATCACACTCGACAACGAAGATCAAACCAAAAATAAATTTGTATAAATAAACGCACATGACTTTATGACAGCTGCTGCAACTCTGTCGGGGAATCGAGCGTGAACCGCGCCGCGCCGCTCCGACAAATTTCGCGGAAATATATTTAAAAATACAAGAAAAGGAGGGCGAAAAAAATGCAAATAGAAAATATTACGCTCGCAGTGCGCGTAAAAAATCCGATTTCTTTGATTGGTGGTCGCGTTTAGCGTTCGTGTAGAGAATTCAAGCATGGGCTTAGCATCAAGTACACCTGTCATTTATAGCGTTCGTTTGTAAAGAGGGTTTTACTCCAGGCGAGGAAAGCGCGCGCGCGCGCAATAAAATATTAGAATGGAAAGAGGAGCATTTGAAGGGAAACTAAACTAAAAACGTCGCTCGCGCACACGCGGCAGCCGATTTGTTAAGAACTCGGGTGGTGCTGCGTACGTGATCGGAATTTCCGGGAATTACGACGTCGTCGGGCGTCCCGAATAGGCAATTTCGCTACAGCAGTGCGTCGCGCGGTCGGCTGTGCGTTCGCGAATAATAATAATAATAATAATATAATGTCATGACTTATGATATTGTTCGCGGACGATCATCGTCGACGATAATGTGGATGGACGTCTGGTATATAATAATAATAGTAGGATACAAACGCAGAATCTCGTGCATTAAGTCGTACCAAAAATCATAGGTACGTATTATTATAACGATATTATCCGCACTGTGCCCACAATATTATTATGTCGCCCGGCTAATATCGTACAAAATTATATGATTTCCGCCACCGTAAAAAATTATATACTTTGCACTGTTTGTCATCGACCGGCTGAACGATTATTAACCTTTAATGATTATTACGACGGCGATGACACGTCACGCCGCGGGCGTACTCCACTCGACAGGCGGGACGGGAAATGTATTTTTTCAAGTCCTGGAAAGGTCTACTCGCGTGGAAACAGTCGTACTGGATATCAGAGGGGCGGGAATCGGGTGATGGTACTCGTCGTCGCTATAACAATACGCAGGACTCTCTACGTTTCCACCGGCTCAATGTGATATAGTGTCTACGTGGTGTATAATAATTATTGTATAATATTACGTAGCACTATACAGAATGTGTAATATAATCGAAAAAATGTCATCGAGCACTTAGGTAATCCAATAAAGAGTGTTTTATCTTTTGAACAAAAATAAATAATTTTATTATGAATTTTTACTGTACAGAATGGGTGATACACCAAGCATGCTCACACCCGTTTTCCCTTAAACAGTGAATATATTCAAATTCAAATTTTTAGAATTTGTAAATGTACAAACATAAATATCATACTTATAATAGTTGCATTTTTTTGCACTACTTAAAGAGTGTTCTATGGTTATACAATCTTCTGCCACCCCACTTTTTTTACTGTAAATTATCAGTGGGTATTTTTTTTTGAAAATGTCTATGTAGCTATGTAATTAAAAATTCAGATGATTAGGTTGTCAGTTGCTCAAATTGTTGTACTAAGAATGATAATAAAGCCATTCAAAGTGGTTTCACAAAAATATAAAATAGATAATTTAGGAACTAGTATTTATTATACTAGGATCATTCTTAAAAAATTATAAATGTTAAGTATAGATTATTATGTTATATTTTTAAAATCACCATAGCCCCTATATCTTCAAGACCTATTATCATTGTCATAAAAACAAAAACTTAAGGAACTAAAAATAATATTAAAGTATATTATACTCGTTCCAGGCTGATTTATATATTTCAAAATTTTCAGAAAAATTATCTGCTAAATAATTAAGAGTAAAAAAGAGGATTCTCATTAATTTCATTTGAAAAACAGTTGTTTGTACCTTCATTAGACGGTCCTTAATGAGTAGTACAAACAATTTAAAAACAATAATATGGTATTTAAGACGTATATTATTAAAAAATTTCTAACATCAGATTTTGAACAACTGCATTATTGAAGAAAACAGGGAGTGAGCACGGGTAGTGAATCACCCTGTGGCCTGTATGATAATGATAATAATACAATTTTGACGATTATTGCCTAATTGCTCCTAATTCAAGACGCATGTTGTCTTATCTGTGTTCGCAAAGGCTGATTTAAAATATGCAGGACGCATATCGACACACTTCCGGGATGAAAATTACTCCCAAAAAGGTAATTGTACTCGGGACGCGGGTAGTGTTCTCCTCCTCCCGTTTCCGCAGTACAGATCATCGCGGTGGGACATGACAGTGCCGGACAAATCAGTTTAATCGAGTTCGGTTAGTTCGTCTTGGAAACGAACGCACGCCCTCGAGCACGCGAAGGAGGACGTGCGTGTGGCAGCGGCGGCGGCGGCGTATATAGACGAGCGAGCATATCGAGGAATTAATATTATTATTCAACAAAGAGCTTTGTGGTCGGAGAATACTGAATTAGCGACACGTCCGTGAATCGTGTCTGGAAATTCATTAAGCTCTCTCTCGGCAGGCGCAGAGACACGACGGAGGCGCGTGTATACGATTGTTGTGCACCCTGGCAACCGCCCACCTATTTAATACCCCTCTAAAGCTCGATCGTCCCCCCCAAACTTTCCCACTGCACCCCTGTCCACCCAGTACTTAGATCTTATATATGCGCGTGCGCACGCGAGTGTGTGTGTCTACAAAATATATACACGTGTATGCATACCTACAGGGTGTTTCCGGGGTTTCTGTTCAAACATCGAGAACACGATAATTTTATTAGGTACCTATATTGTACCGGAAGCGAGCGGAATCGAAAACATATTTTGCGTTTTTCCAAAGCGAGATTCGTCATGAGAGCACTTACGGTGCGATTAAAATAATATCATTAACGTAGAGTTCTTGAATTGTTTAGATCTTAATCTAAACGGAAAAACGGATTGCCAAAAACCACGATTTCCATTGCACACCACACGATTTTCGTGACTTTCAGACACCGACATAACGCCTTAGGGACGGCGACAATATATTAATATTCTCGCATCGTATTATACTCTGTGCTCGGGATTGCGACGTGTTTAAAACTAAACCAGATATGACTATCGCGAGTGTCTTGAAAAATATCGCTTTCGTGAAACACATAATAGGTTTTCCATTCCATTCACTAACAACGCATCAGATCACTATCTAAGTCTGCACGGAAAACCCCGGATGACACCCTATATAGTATAACATAATATAGATGGTGTGTTATGTATATGCGCAGTCAAAGAGGACGAGCTCGCACCAGCTACTGCTAAGGGGTTTATATTGTGCGAAATAATTCATCGACATACACGACCCAAATCCTATCCGTGTCAATATATTATGTTTGTGGGTGTGTGTGTTTTGACGGATAGAGTGATTACGAAAAATATCACAACAACAACAACCACAAAAACTACAAGAATGTGAAAGATGGCCAAAAATAAATTTTAATATTAAAATATTAAAAATGATTGTGTCTTTACCGAGCTATTTTATAGAACTATTATCACGTGTGATTATACGATTTTTATATGCATTTTATGAATTATTTATAGACATAAATAATTTTTATTTTTTTAATTTTTTTCTACAAATAACAATAAAAAAAAAAATGTTCACCTAACCTAACCGGGCGAGAAGCTTGAAAATGTTATACAGATTATTCATAAGTTGTTATTAAAACTATTTAAAAATATTAACGATATTAAAGATAATTTTACGTGACTCAATGTCATAGTTCCAAAAGGTATTACTGGAATTTAGTGTGCGTATGCACTATGCAGCCGTCCAAAGGGTACCTACATAAATATAATACATACATTTTTGATCACAAACATTAATATGTACTATCACAGTAACTTCCGTTTTTATAGTTCATAAATCGAATTATACGATTAGAATAGTACATACAATAAGTGACGAACAATCTCATCGCACAATAAAACACAGGCAGAGTATAGGTATGTATGTTGTATAATATGTACGTTATAAAAAAATGTGGAATTCATTATTTTTTTTACATCGGTTAACTTTGGTTTAATTGTATTATTATCATCAGTAAATCAACGAGAAATGCGGTAATGACGATCGTTATTTTTTTTTTTTGTAATCATATAAAAGTATATTACGAACAATACGAACCCTTTAAGGGTTGACATTACATTTGTTTATTATGTTTTGGAGCCAGGGATTTGTATATTTAAGTAGTGTACAGTTACTGAAAATATTTTTAATAATATTACACTGCGTCATTATTAATAACTAAAGTCAGATCCAATAAAAATCTTATATATATATTATTTGTGGATAAAATATTTTACTGTACCGAGTTATGAGATGAAAAAAACGTAGGAACTTTTTTTTTTTATAAATTTTTTCTGCAGTTTTAGCCTGGTTTTGTCGGTTTTTACCTCAATTTTTGAAATGTATAGCTCTTTAGATTTGATTAGGTTTATTGTGAGCGTTTTCAAATTTACTGGTCATCCATATTGAGTTGTAACGTTTTTTCATAATATTATTATTAATAATATATTATTTACCACGTATATACAAAAGGTTATTTTTAGCATTTTTTTTTTTTTTACCGTTAGTAATTTTTATTTATTTTTTTGGGGATGCACTTTTGGGAAGTATCCCAGTATACAAGTAGTTTTTTATTTTTTATACAATTCGTAGAGTATATGAATTTCATTGTTTTCTAAAAATTAAAAATAAATTTATATTTATATTTGTAAGTGTCCGGTACGGTGTGGGGAATACGTTCTCGTATCTGGGTGCGTGTTTTCGACGACGGTGGTCAGACCCCACGGTATACGAGTGAAGTGACCGAAGTGACCGACGGCGTAGGGGTTGAATAGTACGAGTTTGTGGGTCAGGAGTCTGTGGGTAGGGGATCATCGTGAAGGGTTTAAAGTCACGTCCAGCCGAAGGCATGCAGCAGCACACTGCTGTGGGTGGTATCACGGTGGGGCTGCATGAGTCTTCGTATTGGACGAGGACGCATCACTTGTGAAAGGTGGAAGTAATAAGTGGCACGGTGGGAACGGGATAGTAGGTAGGTTTGATATGAAGGGGTGGCGTTGGAAGGGGGTGGAGGGATACTTTGAAGGCGGTAGGTCGGTCGCGAATTTCCGCTTCGTTTATTTACCCGCCACCGACGTTCAAACACTACTTAGTTAGTGGTTATCGTCGACAAATTTCGTACCGTCGCCAGCACCACACTACCACCACCACCACCACCACCACTACTATCGCTGCCAACACATCTCACCGCAATAAAACGCAATAATTAATGACACGGGCTCTCGCAAATATTTGACGACTCCGCTGGGACGTGATATCCTCCGCAGTGGTGACCACTCAAGTCCTGTACTTCCGTGTCATAATATATATTTATATGATATACTATAGATAGGTACAGAGGTTCTCGCGTGGGTTTCCATTTCCGGGCCATCCCTACACGCGTTCCAGCAAGGTACCGGAGTCGCGTTTGATACTGAATGGTTCCCGAGACTCTACCCCATTGGTCGAATAGGGTCCCTTGTCTTATTTACTTTCATATCAAACTTTATCCGTGAGCTGAATTGGTTCATTCAAATAATATATTACTATTCACAATGTTCAATATTGTATTATGTCTATTAGTATAAACCGATAGTTTTAAATTTTTATTAAGATAGGAAATTCATATTTTCGAATATCATGTTTTAGCCTACTCTAGAACGTGAATTTCAAAACAACTTTGAACAATTCCATAGCATTGCAGTGGCTAAAGGTTAGAGTTTGAGGTTTAGATTCCATTTATGTCATTCATAGTAGAGAAAATCCAACAGAATTCAAAGAAAACGATTCAGATAGTTATCGGATAACTCAGCACAGATCCAGTCGTCTACATTAACAGGGGGGGAGAGGTTGATTGTAAATATTTATAAGTACATATTTACAATTTACCTACTGGTAAATGCGAGTATATAATATATATATATATATAAACAATATACATACAATAGTACTTAATGCAATAAATCCTTATTAATTATAATAAATACTTTTTTTTCTTAAGCTGCATTGAATGCCTTTATTGAGTTGTAGCAATAAACAGATAACCAATAAATATAGAAAGATATATTTCAGACAGTGTCGTCGTCACTTGGTCGGTCATAATAATAATATTGTTATCAAACATTTTATAAATTTATGCTATAAAAATAAAAGACAAAGTTTCGTGACTGAATAATATTATAACAATACATTTACATGGGACAACACAAAATATTAAATTTAAATAAATTAAACTATAGGTAATACATTTTAATACGGCCAATGAGAGCGGGGGCAGCCGCCACTACCACCCCCACTGAATCTGCGCATGGGATAACTTTTGAAACTATCTTTTGGATAGAAATGTGCAATATCTGAAATTTAAATAGTAACCAATAATATAATTCAGCTCATCTTTTAAAAATACTTAATTCCTATCTTCCAGAAACGTGTTTCACGTAATGTTATATTACACATGCACCTACCTATTCCGAAAAAGAGATCCATCAAATTTTTGTCAAAAGTTCACCCAAAACATTTGTTCATTTCAAATTAATGTTAAAACGATATTTTAATTATTTTCAATTTTATTCTATATAATTTGATATTCCTTGTCTATTTTATCATCACAAAAAAGATATTTTTTTTTCTTTTGGAATGGGGGGAATGAGCTCTTATTAATTATAAATCAGACAAGTTACACAAGTTAAAACAGACCGATCGCACTGTCCATACACATATTACCTGTCAAACGTCATGGGAGATAACATTATTGTTCTAACTCTATAACATTCCGCGATACTGTAATGATATTATATTATTGTGTCCTGTACGTGACTTGAGCTTTTTTTGCCATCGTGGAACGATTGGTACAGGGGGGGGGGCATGCTATATAATGTAATATTATACAATTATATTATGTACTCGGAAAATGGTGTTTTGTTTTCAGTAAGATTTTTTCCGGATTAAAAAATATTATTCTCCACAATTACCGAACACGGGGTGTGATGAGATTACACTGAAAAATGTCGTGTGTGCGCACCACAAGCGAGAGAGAAATAAATAGGTGGAATTTTAAAGGATATTTTTACAGTCAGCGTGTGTATTAAACACTGTTTACATGCACACGTTCCCAGGGGGGTAAAAGCGTGCAAAGCGGTGAAAAAAATTACAATGATATTCAACCGTTGCATTACAATAAATTATAATATATTATTATCGTTGTTATTGCGTTTGGGTAAAAACGCTTCGCTAATTACTGTTATACATAACACCTATACCGTGATTAATTATTATTAATCGGTTATTGTAATTGTATTTCAAACTATTGAAGTAATCGGGTTAACTTTGATTGGAAAATGTATTCAAGTACCTAAAATATGTATATTATAACAATATAAAATCTCAATGAGAACATAAATTACAAACAAAACGTACGTCGCCTAAGATAATATACCGTGTGATTCTTTTATCATTGAACACTCATTATTTCAAAAAGTGTAAATTTTTTTGAAAATATTTTTTTACATAGTTTCAAGTCGCTTATAAAATAACGTTTTTCTTAAAAAATTATATTTTTAAATATTTTTTATCTTATAATTTTTTAAGTTTTTCATTTTTTTGAATGACAACATTGGGTTTTAATTTGATATTCAAAAGCAGAATATTTTTCTTAATATTTTGATACATAAAAATTGAATTTCGGGTTAATAGTTTATGAGTTATAA